>NW_027224580.1:0-11303 GCF_023699985.2 Odocoileus virginianus | reverse complement strand
ACAGGTAAAAACTCATTCTCCAGAAGGGTGGTGTATGGGATTCCCACATAGTTCCCTTGCATCCATATACACACACCTGCACATGTTAGCTGGGGCCACCTTTCTTCCCTCAAGAGCACACTTGATCACCGTTTCCTGTGAATGCCTACTTTTCTTTTTTTTTTCATTTATTTTTATTAGTTGGAGGCTAATTACTTTACATCATTACAGTAGTTTTGTCATACATTGAAATGAATTAGCCATGGATTTACATGTATTCCCCATCCCGGTCCCCCCTCCCACCTCCCTCTCCACCCGATCCCTCTGGGTCTTCCCAGTGCACCAGGCCCAAGCACTTGTGTCATGCACCCAACCTGGGCTGGTGATCTGTTTCACCCTAGATAATATACATGTTTCAATGCTGTTCTCTTGAAACATCTCACCCTCGCCTTCTCCCAGAGTCCACAAGTCTGTTCTATACATCTGAGTCTCTTTTTCTGTTTTGCATATAGGGTTCTCCTTACCATCTTTCTATATTTCATATATATGTGTTAGTATACTGTAATGGTCTTTATCTTTCTGGCTTACTTCGCTCTGTATAATGGGCTCCAGTTTCATCCATCTCATTAGAACTGATTCAAATGAATTCTTTTTAATGGCTGAGTAATATTCCATGGTGCATATGTACCACAGCTTCCTCATCCATTCGTCTGCTGATGGGCATCTGGGTTGTTTCCATGTCCTGGCTATTATAAACAGTGCTGTGATGAACATTGGGGTGCACGTGTCTCTTTCAGATCTGGTTTCCTTGGTGTGTATGCCCAGAAGTGGGATTGCTGGGTCATATGGCAGTTCTATCTCCAGCTTTTTAAGAAATCTCCACACTGTTTTCCATAGTGGCTGTACTAATTTGCATTCCCACCAACAGTGTAAGAGGGTTCCCTTTTCTCCACACCCTCTCCAGCATTTATTGCTTGTAGACTTTTGGATAGCAGCCATCCTGACTGGCGTGTAATGGTACCTCATTGTGGTTTTGATTTGCATTTCTCTGATAATGAGTGATGTTGAGCATCTTTTCATGTGTTTGTTAGCCATCTGTATGTCTTCCTTGGAGAAATGTCTGTTGAGTTCTTTGGCCCATTTTTTGATTGGGTCATTTATTTTTCTGGAGTTGAGCTAGAGGAGTTGCTTGTATATTTTTGAGATTAATCCTTTGTCTGTTGCTTCGTTTGCTATTATTTTCTCCCAATCTGAGGGCTGTCTTTTCACCTTGCTTATAGTTTCCTTTGTTGTGCAAAAGCTTTTAAGTTTCATTAGGTGAATGGAACTGGAGGAATCAATCTGCCTGACTTCAGACTATACTACAAAGCCACAGTCATCAAGACAGTATGGTACTGGCACAAAGACAGAAATATAGATCAATGGAACAGAATAGAAAGCCCAGAGATAAATCCACGAACCTATGGTCACCTTATCTTCGACAAAGGAGGCAAGGATATACAATGGAAAAAAGATAACCTCTTTAACAAGCGGTGCTGGGAAAACTGGTCAACCACCTGTAAAAGAATGAAACTAGAACACTTTCTAACACCATACACAAAAATAAACTCAAAATGGATTAAAGATCTAAATGTAAGACCAGAAACTATCAAACTCCTAGAGGAGAACATAGGCAAAACACTCTCCGACATAAATCACAGCAGGATCCTCTATGACCCACATCCCAGAATTTTAGAAATAAAAGAAAAAATAAACAAATGGGACCTAATGAAACTTAAAAGCTTTTGCACAACAAAGGAAACTATAAGCAAGGTGAAAAGACAGCCCTCAGATTGGGAGAAAATAATAGCAAACGAAGCAACAGACAAAGGATTAATCTCAAAAATATACAAGCAACTCCTCTAGCTCAACTCCAGAAAAATAAATGACCCAATCAAAAAATGGGCCAAAGAACTCAACAGACATTTCTCCAAGGAAGACATACAGATGGCTAACAAACACATGAAAAGATGCTCAACATCACTCATTATCAGAGAAATGCAAATCAAAACCACAATGAGGTACCATTATACGCCAGTCAGGATGGCTGCTATCCAAAAGTCTACAAGCAATCACCATTTTTAAAAAGGCATCATGTCAAAACTCAAGTATGTATTTCTCTTTTTTCTGTATAATATTTCAGTTACTAGCACCTCAATTCTAATCTTTATAACTAGGGGCGGCCTTAAGATGGTGGAGGAATAGGATGGGGAGACCACTTTCTCCTCCAAAAATTCATCAAAAGATTATTTGAACTCTGAGCAAATTTCACAAAACAACTTCTGAACGCTGGCAGAGGACACCAGGCACCCAGAAAGGCAGCCTGTTGTCTTCAAAAGGAGGTAGGACAAAATATAAAAGATAAAAAGAGGGGCAAAAGAGTTAGGGATGGAGTGCCATCCTGGAGAGAGAGTCATAAAAGAAAAGTTTCCAAACACCAGGAAACCCTCTCACCGGCGGGTCTGTGGGGAGTTTTGGAATCTCAGAGGGCAACATAACTGGGAGGATAAATAAATAAATAAAACCCACAGATTACGTGCCTAACTGGCAACTCCCAGTGGAGAAGTAGCCCAGACGCTCACATCTGCCACCAGCAAGTGGGGGCTGAACAGGGAGGCATGGGCTGCATTGCTTAGGGTAGGGACCGGGCCTGAATGCCTGAGGACAATCTGAGGGAGCTAAAGTGAGATAGCAACCCAAACAGAGGAATAGCCAGAGAAAGAGAAAAGGAGAGAGAGAGAGAAAGAGAGAGAGAACATTCCCGTGAGAAGCTCTAACCTAAGGCACTGCTGGGCCCACTCACAGAACAAAGGACTGAGCGAATACCAGAGGAGAGCTAGCCTGCTGCAGACCAGCCCATCCCCCACCAGAGCCAGAAAGGGGCAATCTTGGCCCCAGAGATGGCATCCTCTACCAAACTGTGAGCAGGCTCCCAGTTGCTAACCAAGTCTTCTTGGGATCCTGGATGGTTGACATCCGCCGGGAGGGTCACAGCCAGAGATCAGCTCCCCAGAAGAGACACACAGCACACCTGAGATGGTGCTCCCACTGTGCACCCAGGAAACCAAGCAGCTGGGACAGGAGAGGTGATAAGACGTCCCACCCAGCTGGGGAGAGTCCACTCGCCAAGCACCTGGTAGCCTGTGCTGCTCAGACCTGGGAAGGGCACAAAATGCACGTGCAAAGGAGTCTGTGCCTTTGTGGAGTACCTGAGATCCTGAACCTGAACAGCTTAGACCTGGGAAGTGCACACAACCCAGGGCCCACTTTAGACAGTTCCCCTGCAGAGCAACCTGGAGCCTGAGCAGTGTAGACTGGGAAAGCACACACGCCATGAGCAGGGGCAAACCCAGTGTGGCTAGCGCTCCCCACACACGCCAGTGATATTTGTTTGCAGTGTTCCTCCCCGCCTGCAGCACGACTCAACAAGTGAGCCTAAATAAGTGACCACCTACCGCCCCCTTGTGTCAGGGTGGAAATTAGACACTGAAGAGACTTGCAAACAGAAGAAGCCAAAATAAACAGAGGGAACCGCTTTGGAAGTGACAGGTGCAACAGATTAAAACCCTGTAGTTAGCACTGACTACATTGGAAGGGGCCTATAGACTTGAGAAGTATAAGCTGGAACAAGGAACTATCTGAAACTGAACTGACCCCACACTGCCCACAACAGCTCCAGAGAAATTCCTAGATATATTTTTACTATTGTCATTTGTTTTATTTTTAATTTTTTTAAATTTTGAAGTCCTTTATTACTCCTTTAATTTTCATTGTTATAACCTACTATTACCTTGCAAAAAAAGACCCTATTTTTAAAAGCAAATTACATATATATTATTTTTATAATTTTTGTGATTTTTTTTGTTTTTTACTATCACATTTTTGAAAGTCTAACTTCTACTCTAGATTTTTAATCTTTGCTCTTTGGTATTTGTTATCAATTTTGTACCTTTAAGAATCCAATCTTCAGTGCCATTTTTACTTAGAAGTGTGATTACTGGCTTGACTGCCCTCTCCCCCTTTTGACTCCCCTTTCTCTACCCTAGGTCACCTCTATCTCCTCCCTCCCCCATCTCATCTCTACTAAATTCTGTGAATCTCTTAGGGTATTGCAGGCTCTGGAGAACACTTAGGGAACTGATTGCTGGCTAGATGTGTCTCTCTCCTTTTGAGCCCCCCCTTCTTCTCCTGGTGACCTCCATCTCCTTCCTCCTTGTTCTCTTGTCATCGTAACTCTGTGAACCTCTCTGGATATTCCAGGCTGTGAAGAGCACATAGGGATTTGATTACTGGCTAAATTGCTCTCTCCCCTTTTGATTCCCCCTCTCCTCGTCCTGGTCAACTTTATCTCCTTCCTCCCTCTACTCTTCTCTATGTAACTCTGTGAACCTCTCTCAGTGTTTCAGACTGTGGAGAATCTTTTCTCCATTAACCTAGATGTTTTATCATCAGTGCTGTATGGATGGAGAAGTCTTGAGGCTACTGTAAGAATAAGACTGAAAACCAGAGGCAGGAGGCTTAAATCCAAAACCTGAGAACACCAGAGAACTCCTGACTCCAGGGAACATTAATCGATAAGAGCTCATCCAAAAGCCTCCATACCTACACTGAAACCAAGCTCCACCCAAGAGCCAAGAAGTTCCAGAGCAAAACATGCCACCCAAATTTTCCAGCAACAGAGGAATATAACCATGAGCTTTAACATACAGGCGGACCAAAAGAAAGCAAACTGATAAACATCTCAAAACTCACTACTGGACACTTCATTGCACTCCAGAGAGAAGAAATCTAGCTACACCCACCAGAACACTGACGCAAGCTTCTCTAATGAGGAAACTTTGACAAGCCACCCATCCAATCCCACCCACAGTGAGGAACCTCCACAATAAAAAGGAACCACAAACTGCCAGAATACAGATAGGACACCCAAAACACAGCAATCTAAACAAGATGAAAAGATAGAGAAATACTCAGCAGGTAAAGGAACATGATAAAAGCACACCAAACCAAACGAAAGAGGAGGAGATAGTGGAGTCTACCTGAAAAAGAATTCAGAATAATGATAGTAAAAATGATCCAAAATCTTGAAAACAAAATGGAGCTACAGATAAATAGCCTGGAGACAAGGATTGAGAAGATGCAAGAAATGTTTAACAAGGACCTAGAAGAAATAAAAAAAGAGTCAATCAATAATGAATAATGCAATAACTGAGATCAAAAACACTCTGGAGGGAAACAACAGTAGAATAACTGAGGCAGAAGATAGGATAAGTGAGATGGAAGATAGAATGGTATAAATAAATGAAGCATAGAGGAAAAAAGAAAAAAGGAATTAAAAGAAATGAGGACAAACCCACAGACCTCTGGGACAATGTCAAACACCCCAACATTTGAATCTTAGGAAATCCAGAAGAAGAAGACAAAAAGAAAGACCATGAGAAAATACTTGAAGAGATAATAGTTGAAAACTTTCCTAAAATGGAGAAGGAAATAGCCACCCAAGTCCAAGTAACCCAGAGAGTCCGAAACAGGATAAACCCAAGGCAAAACACCCCAAGACACATATTAATCAAATTAACAAAGATCAAACACAAAGAACAAATATTAAAAGCAGCAAGGGAAAAACAACAAATAACACACAAGGGGATTCCCATAAGGATAACAGCTGATCTTTCAATAGAAACTCTTCAGGCCAGAAGGGAATGGCAGGACATACTTAAAGTGATGAAAGAGAAAAACCTACAACCCAGATTACTGTAACCAGCAAGTACCTCATTCAAAAATGAAGGAGAAATCAAAAGCTTTGCAGACAATCAAAAGCTGAGAGAATTCAGCACCACCAAACCAGCTTCCCAACAAATGCTAAAGAATCTTCTCTAGACAGGAAACACAGAAAAGGTTTATAAACTCGAACCCAAAACAACAAAGTAAATGGCAATGGGATCATACTTATCAATAATTACCTTAAATGTAAATGGGTTGAATGCCCCAACCAAAAGACAAAGACTGGTTGAATGGATACAAAAACAAGACCCCTATATATGCTGTCTACAAGAGACCCACCTCAAAACAAGGGACACATACAGACTGAAAGTGAAGGGCTGGAAAAAGATATTTCATGCAAATGGAGACCAAAAGAAAGCAGGAGTAGCAATACTCATATCAGATAAAATAGACTTTAAAACAAAGGCTGTGAAAAGAGACAAAGAAGGACACTACATAATGATCAAAGGATCAATCCAAGAAGAAGATATAACAATTATAAATATATATGCACCCAACATAGGAGCACTGCAATATGTAAGGCAACTGCTAACTAGTATGAAAGGGGAAATTAACAGTAACACAGTAGTAGTGGGAGACTTTAATACCCCACTCACACCTATGGAAAGATCTACTAAACAGAAAATGGGCAAGGAAACACAAACTTTAAATGATACAATGGACCAGTTAGACCTAATTGATATCTATAGGATATTTCACCCCAAAACAATGACTTCACCTTTTTCTCAAGTGCACACGGAACCTACTCCAGGGTAGATCACATCCTGGGCCATAAATCTAGCCTTGATAAATTCAAAAAAATTGAAATCATTCCAAGCATCTTTTCTGATCACAATGCAGTAAGATTAGATATCAAATACAGAGAAAAACAACCTATTAAAAATTCCAACATATGGAGGCTAAACAACACACTTCTGAATAATCAACAAATCACAGAAGAAATCAAAAAAGAAATCAAAATATGCATAGAAACAAATGAAAATGAAAACAAAACAACACGCCCAAAACCTATGGGACTCAGTAAAAGCAGTGCTAATGGGAAGGTTCTTAGCAATACAAGCTTACTTCCAGAAAAAAGGAAAAAGTCAAATAAATAAGCTAACTCTAGACCTAAAGCAACAAGAAAAGGAAGAAATGAAGAACCCCAGGGTTAGTAGAAGGAAAGAAATAATAAAAATTAGAGCAGAAATAAATGAAAAAGAAACGAGACCATAGCAAAAACCAACAAAGCTAAAAGCTGATTCTTTGAGAAGATAAATAAAATAGACAAACCATTAGATAGACTCATCAAAAAGCAAAGGGAGAAGAATCAAATCAACAAAATTAGAAATGAAAATGGAGAAATCATAGCAGACAACACAGAAATACAAAGGATCATAAGAGACTACTATCAGCAACTGTATGCCAACAAAATGGACAACTTGGAAGAAAAGGACAAATTCTTAGAAAAGTATAACTTTCCAAAACTGAACCAGGAAGAAATAGAAAATCTCAACAGACCCATCACAAGCATGGAAATTGAAACTGTAATCAAAAATCTTCCAGCAAACAGAAGCCCAGAACCAGACTGCTTCACTGCTGAATTCTACCAAAAATTGAGAGAAGAGCTAACACCTATCCTACTCAAACTCTTCCAGAAAACTGCAGAGGAAGGTAAACTTCCAAACTCATTCTATGAGGCCACCATCACCCTAATACCAAAACCAGACAAAGATGCCACAAAAAAAGAAAACTACAGGCCAATATCACTGATGAACATAGATGCAAAAATCCTTAACAAAATCCTAGCAAACAGAATCCAACAACATATTAAAAAGATCATACATCATGATCAAGTAGGCTTTATCCCAGGGATTCAAGGATACTTTAATATATGCAAATCAATCAATGTAATACACCACATTAACAAATTGAAAGATAAAAACCATATGATTATCTCAATAGACGCAGAGAAAGGCTTTGACAAAAGTCAATGTTCATTTGTGATAATATAATCCTCCAGAAAGCAGGAATAGAAGGAACATACCTCAACATAATAAAAGCTATATATGACTAAACCCACAGCAAATATTATCCTCAATGGTGAAAAATTAAAAGCATTTCCCCTAAAGTCAGGAACAAGACAAGGGTGCTCACTCTCACCACTACTATTCAACATAGTTTTGGAAGTTTCAGCCACAGCAATCAGAGAATAAAAAGAAATAAAAGGAATTGACACTGGAAAAGAAGAAGTAAAACTCTCACTGTTTGCAGATGACATGATCCTCTACATAGAAAACCCTAAAGACTCCACCAGAAAAATTACTAGAGGTAATCAATGAATATAGTAAATTTGCATGATATAAAATTAACACACAGAAATCCCTTGCATTCCTATACACTAATAATGAGAAAACAGAGAAATTAAGGAAACAATTCCATTCACCATTGCAATGAAAAGAATAAAATACTTAGGAATAAATCTACCTAAAGAAACAAAAGACCTATATATAGAAAACTATAAAACACTGATGAAAGAAATCAAAGAGGACACAAATAGATGGAGAAATATACCATGTTCATGGATCAGAAGAATCAATATAGTGAAAATGAGTATACTATCCAAAGCAATCTATAGATTCAATGCAATCCCTATCAAGCTACCAATGGTATTTTTCACAGAACTAGAACAAATAATTTCACAATTTGTATGGAAATACAAAAAACCTCAAATAGCCAAAGCAATCTTGCCCTCTCTGAGGCTGAGTTTGCCCCTTTCCAGCTCTGGCTGGCACCTGCTTGCCCCTGCCTCCTGCCTCTGGCAGGGGATGGGCTGGTCTGCACCTGGCTAGCTCTTCTCTGTCCTTTGTTCTGCGAACGGGCTGGCTGTGCCTTAGGTTAGGGCTTTTTGCAGGTTAATTCTCTCTCTCTCTCTTGCTATCCCACAGTTTAAGTTGCTATCTCACGTTAGCTCCCTCAGATTGCCCTCAGGGCATTCAGGTCCAGTCCTTACCCTAAGCAATGCCACCGCTCCTCTCCATTCAGCCCCCACTTGCTGGTGCCAGATGAGGGCCTCTGGGGTACTTTTCTGCTGGCAGTCGCTTTTAGGCATGTAATCTGTGGGTTTTATTTATTTTTCCTCCCAGTTAGGTTGCCCTCCGAGATTCAAAAACTTCCCCCAGACCCGCCAGTGAGAGGGTTTCCTGGTGTTTGGAAACTTCCTCTATTAAGACTCCCTTCCCAGGATGGATCTCCATCCCTAACTCTTTTGTCTCTCTTTTTATCTTTTATATTTTGTCCTACCTCCTTTTGAAGACAATGGGCTGCTTTTCTGGGTGCCTGATGTCCTCTGCTAGTGGTCAGAAGTTGTTTTGTGGAGTTTGCTCAGCATTCAAATGTTCTTTCAATGAATTTGTGGGGGAGAAAGTGGTCTCCCCATCCTATTCCTCTGCCATCTTAGCTCCTCCCAGAATGCTTTCTTTAGCTTGTTCACATCTCCCTACTTTCTATTTTCCTTTCTTTCTTCTTCCTTCACTCCTCTCTCTCTCTCTCTCTCTCTCTCTCTCTCTCTCTCTCTCTCTCTCTTTCTCTTTTCTTTTTTTCCAGACATGCTGCATGGTTTCTGAGATCTCAGTTCCTTGAGTAGGCATGGAACCTGCAACCCCTTTTCTGGGAGCTAGGAGCCCTAACCACTGGACCACCTGCAAACTCCGTCCCTCCTTTCTTATTATCAGAGACAATCTTTTCTGACCATTTTTTGGTCTTGGGACCCCTTTACACCTTTAAATTACTGAGGGTCTTGAAGAGCTTTTCTTTTCCTGTGGGTCATGCTGTGGATACTTACTATTCTGAAATTGAAAAGAGCAAAATTAAATATATATATATATATATTTATTTATTCATTTAATAAACTGATTATATGTTAATAGAAATATGGTTTATGAAAAATAATTGTTTTCCAAAACAAAACAAAGTTTAGTGAAGAGAATGGCCTTGTTTATATTTTTGTTAGTTTCTTTGATGTTTGGCTTAGTAGAAGCTGCTGAAATCTCTTCTCTGTTCTTGCATTCTGTCTGTTGGAGTGCCATGTGGCCATAGCCTCTGAAAACACCAGTGTATCCTCTTAAGAAAATGACAAAAAAAGACAAATAGTATTTTGGCATGATTAAGAGAATAGTTTTTACCTTATGAAAGCCCTACAAGGATCTTGAGGATTCCCAGAGGTCCCCAGGTCACACTTTGAGAACTGCTGCTCTATATAACCACCTAAGTATTCACTAGGGCCAGTGAAAAGACTCAATGTTGGGTCAGATGAAATATTCCAGGTCACTGAATCCAACCATGCATCTGATAAAATGAAATTCTATGAAGTCCCCTCTAGTAAGAATACTAGAGAAGAAAATGGCACTCCACTCCAGTATTCTTGCTGGAGAATCCCCATCGACAAGGGAGACTGGTGGGCTGCAGTCCATGGGGTCACAAAGAGTCAGACACACTGTGTGACTCTCTCTCTCTCTCTCTCACACACACACGGACTGTTTAAGTTCAACATGGATTTAAATGGATAGAAAAGTCTTTATTATGTTGAGAAGAAATTTTACTCTGTAGTTTCCATCTTCAGTCTTAACTCCGCTTAGAATGAATCCAATTTTTCCTTTGTATATTCCATATACATGAAAACCACAGCCTTGTCCCTTGCTGTCATTTTCTTCAAAAGACCCCCTTTATGTTTAAGGACTTAGGAGACCTTCCTGCTCTGAGTGCTCTCTAGGCCAATATCTCTCTATTCTCATCCAGATCTTCAAATGCCAATTTGAACTCATACAGTGTTGCCAGAATGTGCTCAGGCAGATTTTCTCATGGCTTACTCATTAAAGGACTGACGCTGAAGCTGAAGCT
Organism: Odocoileus virginianus; assembly: GCF_023699985.2. Taxonomy (NCBI): domain Eukaryota; kingdom Metazoa; phylum Chordata; class Mammalia; order Artiodactyla; family Cervidae; genus Odocoileus; species Odocoileus virginianus. Next base: position 623 of record NW_027224580.1, on the reverse strand, counting down.
CCAGTACTTTGGCAAACTGATTGGAAGAACTAACTCAATTGAAAAGACCCTGATGCTGGGAAAGATTGAAAGCCAAAAGAGAAGGGGTCGACTGAAGATGAGATGGTTGGATGGTATCACCGACTCAGTGCACATGAGATTTAGCAATCTCCAAGAGCTGATGATGGACAGGGACAGGGAATCCTGGTGTGCTGTTCTACCATGAAGTGTGATGTTAGTTATACAGTTTATTACCATCATCAGGTTGAGGAAGTTTTCTATTTCTAGTTTGCTAAGCATTTTTATATAGAATGTGTTCAGTCACCCAGTTGTGTTCAGCTCTTTGCAACCCCATGGAATGTAAGCCCAACAGGTTCCTCTGGCCTTGGGGATTCTCCAGGCAAGAATACTGGTGTGGGTCGCCATGCCCTTCTCCAGCGGATCTTTCCAACCCAGGAATATATATCAGAATTTATCAAATAATTTTCAGCATTTATCGAGATGACCCTACTGTGTTTTAGTTATTTAGTAAGCTGGATTACACTGATTGATTTTCAAATGTTTAACCAATGCTGCATTCTTAGGGGACAAAAATTAATAGACTATGCTGTGTTGTCTTTGTATATATTTGTGTAGTCTGTGCT
>NW_027224579.1:0-10846 GCF_023699985.2 Odocoileus virginianus | reverse complement strand
AGAAAAATTTTGACCATATTTAGACAATGAAAGGGGCCCCTTATAAAAGAAAAATTACAAGACTAAAAAAACTTATGATCACCAATTAAAATGGAAACATTTTTGCTTTAAAGATTTTGGATCATTTTTATTTCATTTTTAAATTCTTTTTCAAGTGATTCCCTTTTTCCCTTTTTTTTTGATTGGTGGGTTTTTCTGTTCCTTTAGGTGTTGGGTATTTCTCTGCCTTTTATCTTGTTTAATTGCGTGTCGGGAGGGGCTTTTGTTTTTTTGGGGGTCTGGGGTTCCTTTTTATTGTGGATTTTTCCCCCAGTGGGGGGGGTTGGACGTTTGGGTTTTGTAAAGGGTTTTCCTGGTTGGGGAATCTTGTGTCAGGTTTCGGTGCATGGAATTGGATTTTTCTCTTGGAGTGCAAGGAGTGCGCAATGAGTTTTGCGAGGTTTTCTTGTTTTAGGTGTCTTTGGAGAGCCTGTATGTGACATAGGTCTTATGCTGCGTTTGCAAAAAAATTTGTGGTATGTTTGTTACTGCAGCTTTTGGCTTTGGGTGAGGTTGGTTTTGGGTAGGTATGGGCTTTGGAGGGTTTTTTTCCCTTAAATGTTCCGTGTAGCAGGAGATTTCGGGTTTTTTTTTTGGATTTGGGCTCAAGTCTTTGCCCCTGGTTTTCGTTTTATTCTTCAATAGTTAAAAGGGCTTCTCCAACTATACAGATGATAAAAACTTTGGGTTAATGGTGAAAAAGATTCCCCCACCATGAGAGACAACGAGAGAGGTTCCAGAGTTACATGAGAATAAAAAAAGGGAGGAAGGAGATAGAGGTGAGCAGGGGGAGAAAAAGGGGACTCAAGGGGAGGGGAAAAACAGATTAGCATTATCTGGTTCCAAAGTTTTCTCCATAGCCCAGACCCCCAAAAAGTTTCACAGAGTTGGATTGGAAGAGAAGGGGAATGGGGAAAATAAGGTGTTTGGGGTAGAAAAAAGGGGAGTCCAAAGTGGGGGGAGTATCACCCACTCTAAATAGAAATGGGAACTGAATTTTGGATTCTTAAATGACCAAAATTTATACGCCAGTCAGGATGGCTGCTATCCAAAAGTCTACAAGCAATAAAGCTGGAGGGGGTTTTGGAGAAAAAGGGGAAACCCCCTTACACGTTGGTGGGGGAAAGCAAAATTTGTACCCACTATGGAAAAAAATGTGGAGATTTCTTAAAAAGCGGAAAAAACATGAATTGACCAGCAACCCCCTTCTGAGCTTACACACCAAGGAAAAAAGATCTGAAGAGGGCACGTGCACCCCAATTGTCCATCGGACTGTTTTTAATGCCCAAAGGGCTGGAAACAACCCAGAGGGCCATCGCAGACGAAAAGGGTGGGAAAGGGGGTTTTCTATAACCATGGAATTACTCAGCCTAAAAAAAAATTCATTTTAATATTTAAAAAAGTGGATGAAAAAATGGGCCCATTTTTCAGAGCGAAGTAACCGAAAGAAAACCATTACTTTATACTAAATTATTATGGACTTTGAAAGATGGTAATGATAACCTAATGCAAAACAGAAAAAAAAGGGTAGATGTATAGAAAAGACTTGTGGGCCCTTTGGGGGAAGGCGAGGGTGGGTGTTTCAGAGAAAGCTTGAAACATGTATTTATTGGGTGAAAAAGTCACCAGCCCCGGTTGGGGGCATGAGACAAAATGCTCGGGGGCCCGGTGCATGGGACGACCCAGAGGGGGGGGGGTGGAGGGGAGGTGGGAGGGGTGAAAAGGATGGGGAAAACATGTAAATCCCTGGTTAATTCTTTCAATGTATGACAAAAATACTGTATCATGTAAGAAAATTTTGCTCCAACTAATAAAAAAAATGGATAAAAAAAAAAAAAAACAGAAAAAAAAAAAATAAAAAAAAAAGAAAATGGAAACATAGAAGTTTTTTGCTCTTTTTGGAAATTTTTCCTAAATTTTTTTATTCAGGAAAAATTCAAAGTGTCTTAAAAAAGGGGTTTTAAAAAAATTTAAAAATTTTTTTAAACTGGGGCTGCTTTGTAACGAGATCCATTATTTCCTCAAAAAGGCACTTTATTACTGATTCACAAGATTGAGTTTTTAATATGCCTTTACACCCTTTAGGGGGGGGGGTGGGGGTGGGGGGGAACCCCCCGGGAGAGGACCAATTTTCTCTCTCCATTGTCATACTTCATATCGAGTATCATACAAAGATTTTCAATAGGACTAGGTTACCTCTAGGTATTCTTTAAATGTCCTGCTACTGCTGCTGCTAAGTCACTTCAGTCGTGTACTACTCTATGCGACCCCATAGACGTCAGCCCACCAGGCTCCCCTATCCCTGAAGATTCCTCAGCAGTTTATCTGGGTAGGGTTCCATTGCCAATTCCAATATCAGTCCTGGCATTTGTCAAATTTTGCAGACATGGGCTTAGTCCTTATGTGACAATAACTTTCTTCATGCATATATCATTAACAATATACAATAGCTACAAAAGGAGAAAGGATATTTTTGACACGGAATGGCTATGATATACTTTATTCTCCAGTGAAAACTGATGACAATAAAATCTTTATTGAAATTGCAAAACCGGTACTAGATGCACGTGTAGTAAAGGAAAGTTAAACTTGTTAAAATATTTGCTTTTTTGTTTTGGAACTCCAGTTTCTACCTGCTGAAACAAAAAATAGGCCAAAAGAAAAAACCTTAAGTTAACTCTTATAATGTCCTTGGCATACGCAGTCCACTCTATCTAGGACTCCAGCAATGAGCAAATTGGTGGAGCTCAAAATAAATAAATAAAAAAAAAAGATATTTTAAATTTCATAAGGGGAACTATGTCTATGTATCTAAAATTATCTATGTCTCAATGTATGTTTTTGTTTTTAGATAGTGTGGAGTTAATGGGCTCTATTTGGATTCAGCTTTACATGAACTGAAGGGTGTTCAATTTTGGGTATAATATAATGTTTATTTAATTGTGAATGTGATTTCAATATAATTATTTGTTAATCTAGTAGGGACATGTCTTGAGTCATAAATTATATAAAAATTTTGTTTGCCCTTGATTTGCGGTAGTTACTATTGTCAAATAAAGGTACCCTTTAAGTATATATACTTTATATTATATACTATATATATATATATATTTATATGAGATGAAGAATACTTTTAGAAAAGGTCTATTAGAAAAATTGTGTATTTTTGTAAAATGATGTTAATTTTCTAAATCTGGAGTGGTTTTTTTTTATCTTGGGATTAGAGTGACTTAGGTTGCTGGAATTGTGCTGAACTAAGTAGTAGAAGTTTTGGGTTTTGTAAAACATTGTTCTGGGGGGTTCTTTTCTAAATTTGGAATTAGGATTTAAAGCATTTAATTGCCCTGAAAAGTTGGCTTACTCTTACTAGGGGATTTTCTTGCAGAAGAGCTGAAGAGATTTTGAGTTCTTAATGAATATAAATATATATTTTTGTACTGGAATGGATGTATATACAATATTATATGATTTGATAAATACGTTCAAAGATCTATAAAGTGCTAACATACAAGAAATTTCATGGTTGCTATAGAAAAGTAAAATAAAGTCCAGAGGAAAACCAAGTTCAGCACACCAACTCAACGAAAGCTTTGGGCACCTCCAATTATCTTCGAGATGAGAGTGATTCCCTATTATGATCAAGAGGAGAGAAAAATTTCCACAAGCACCTGAACAGGAGGCCTCTCGTCACTATAGATATGTGAGAGGGACCCTGAGTTTGCTACCTCAATTGGAATGAACACCGAGATGCCGTGACTCGAAATATGGCTGGATTTCCCTCCAGTGACTTAAATGCAGGCTAGTCTTTCATCTCCAAGATGAAGAGATGTGTGAATCCCATATGGAGACTTTAGAGAAAGCCGTAGTTCCCTGCCTCATCTCGACAGGAGGCCTCACATTCCCTTGAAAATTCGAGAGAACTGGAGTTCAATGGTCAAAAGGACAAACAACGCCTGACTCACTCTTATAAAAATTTGATAGGAAATACCGACAATCACTGTGGGAACTGAATGGGACACTGGGTCTCAAGTCTAACCTAAAAGAGGCATCCCGATTGCCCTGCCAAACCTCGATGAGAATCTCGAGGTGTCCCTCGCAAGTAGACATGAGTCCTGACTTCGCTGAACAAACTCGAATTTTGAAGGGCCGGACTTCCATGGACGGGAACTCAGAGAGTCCCCAAGACACTGTCAGATGTCTAGAGGGACCCTGATGTCACCGCAGCAACAGGAAAGGGCTCCGTGTTCTGCAAATCATCTCGAGGTGAGTGCAGATTCCCCTGCATGTGCTCCAGAGCCATCCCGAATTCCCCATCAAACAGGAGAAGTGGCTTGACTTCCTTTAAACAAAAACAGAGTATCCCTGAGAACACCGTCCAAAGTCCAGAGGAACACCAAGTTCAGCAGAGCAACTCTTTAAGACAAAACTGCTTAGTCCCCTTCCCCTTTCTTGAGATATGGATTGTCTCCTGACCTTGGGACTAGCATTACTCCTTGTTCCCTTGGTAACCGTTGCAGTTTGTTTGGTTTGCTGAACTCTATCATTCCCGAAAGAAGTTTCTTGTACTGCAGCCTGTATATACTCATAGAAAAATCATTAAAGCACCTTTGCTCCATTAGAGCTTAGGTCCCCGGGTCTCATTTTTTGTTTCTCTCTCTCTCTTTTTTTCTCTCTCTCTATAATTTTCTGGCTGACTCTCTGGAGCGTGGAGACCCGTCATGCTCACTTTTCTGCCCGGGCTTCTAAGACACCCTCGAGAGGGCCCCTGGTACCTTGGTGAATGAAGCAAGCCCTGTGTCAAGGACAGTATTGTTCCTCTCTGTAAACCAAGGGATATCAGCCCATTCTCTCTTTTCCTTTCTGGATCGCCAACCTAGGGGACCACAATGTTCCAGCCATTAATGGACCCCAGCAGGATGTGGCCATAAGAACAGGGTACACTGGCTATACGTGGTATATTCAGCGGTGGAGTGGACCTCACTGGACCCTATTGTGGTCTTGTAAATACTATAAGTCATGGGTTCTAAAAGGTCCTGGGCAGCCCATTATTTTTTCTTCTTAGTGCCCTCACCTCCATCTTTACATTACACTCGCGGGCTAGTCTTCTTCTCCGCAGAGAATAGGGCTTGCCCTCAAACTAATACAAAATATCTCAAAATGTTCTTGCTAGCCCTGCCCTGGGTGCTCCAAATGCTTCTCTTCTGCCAACAGTTGCAACTCCAAAAGTCTCTTTGTTGGAACCTAATGAAAACTTACCTTAATTTTTAAGCTAGACTAGAAGCTGCTATTTCCCATACTGTAATCGGAGAAGAAACCAAAAAAACAGCTAGAGAAATTACTTGCTGCTTATGACCGAATGCATATCAGAAATGTCAAAGAGCTATAGCTGCAATTTGTCAGACTAGGATTATTATTGATTATATAAAGGCTTGTCACAATCTAGGATCAAAAACTTAAAAGATGCAAATACTAGCTGAAACAATGCTACAACCTTTTAAAAAGAGAAATGAAGGATGCTTTACATGTGGAGATAAATATCGTTTAAAATGGGACTGCCCTAAGAAGGCTAATAAAAAAGCTTCCAAAAAATTGCCCTTGCTGCCACAGAGGAAAGCACTGGGCCAATAGAATGTAAACTTTAAAATCTGATTTATTGAAGGAAAACTATTCCAAGGAAACTCCAAAGAGGGGGACCTCCCAGGTCCCCTACAACAAAAAAGTGGGGCAAATTCTATATTTACCCTCAAACCCTCAACGTCCAGCAGTGCTGCTATTAATATACCAGCACTAAATGATTTTTTTCCTTTACCCATAAGCAGTCCCTTATAGAATAATTACTGGAGTTTTTGGGTCCCTTCCCCCACAAACTTTCAAGCTTTTATAGGGCTGATCTAATTTTGCTTCTAAAGGAATTACTGTTCAGTGTGGAATAATTGCTTCAAATTATAAAGGAGAAATTCAAATTATGATGTCAGCTCCGATTCTATGGCAATTCAAAAGGGGGGACAAAATTTACCACAATTACTTCTTTTGCCTTTTCACTTCTATTAATGCTCTAGTAAATATACGGAGAGGGCAATTTGGAAATACAGTTCAGAAACAATCCTTATGGATTAATTGTTTTTTAAATATGTCTGACAAATATAAATATCAAAATTCATGGTAAAAATATTTTCTGGACCCCTCAGCCATGGGTCTAATATTATTATTTCGAAAGTATTATGGCCAAATCCTGACCTATACAAAAGGTCTCTTGCCAAATTGCAGGAATTTCTCAAGCCAAAGTACAAAAAATTTATCAAAATATTCAAATCTACACATATGATAGACCAAAAGGCCAACATACAACATTAAGACCTTGTGTGATAGATGCACCACTTAATCTAATAGGAAGGGACTTCCTTATGCAATGACAAACTCTGATATACATTCCACATTTTTCCTAGGGGCCACTGCTCATTTTACAAACAAAACAGTTATTAAAGTAACTGAGAAAATTTATGAGCCTATTTAGACAAAGCAATGGCCCCTTATGAAAGAAAAATTACAAGCTACTAAAGAACTTATGAACACACAATTAAAATGGAAACATTTTGTTTTGAAGATTTTGGATCATTTTTATTATCATTATTCTAAATTCTTTTTCGTAGATTCCCTATTTTCCTCCTCTTTTGTTTGACTTGGTGCGGCTTTTTTTCATGGTTCCTTAGCTCGTTGGGTATCTTCTCTGCCTTTTCATCTTGTTTTTCGATTGCTGTGGTCTGGACGTGGGCTTCTGTATTCTTGTGGTTCTGAGGTTCCTTTTTATTATGGAGGTTTCACCCAGTGGGTGGGGTTGGACGATTGGTTTGTCAAGGTTTCCTGGTTAGGGAAGCTTGTGTCAGCGTTCTGGTGTGTGGAATTGGATTTCTTCTCTCTGGAGTGCAATGGAGTGTCCAGTAATGAGTTTTGCGATGGGTCTCTGTGTTAGGTGTGACTTTGGAGAGCCTGTATGTTGACACTCAGGTCTATGTGCCTGCGTTGCTAAACAATTTGCATGGTATGACTTGTACTGGAGCTTATTGGCTCTTGGGTGATGGTTGGTTTTGGCGTAGGTTTGGAAGCTTTTGGATGGTCTCTTATTCCTTAATGTTCCGTGTATTCAGGAGTTTTCTGGTTTTCTCAGGATTTGGGCTCAAGTCTCCTGCCTCTGGATTTCAGTTTTATTCTTCAAATAGTCTCAAGGCTTCTCCAACTACACAGCACTGATAATAAAACTTCTGGGTTAATGGTGAAAAGATTCTCCACCGTGAGAGACAACCAGAGAGGTTCACAGAGTTACATGAAGAATAGGAAAGGGAGGAAGGAGATAGAGGTGAGCAGGAGGAGAAAAAGGGGACTCAAGGGGAGAGAGACAGATCTACGCAGTTATCTGTTCCCAAAGTGTTCTCCATAGCCCAGACACCCACAAAGATTCACAGAGTTGGATTGGGAAGAGAAGGGGAATGGAGGAAATAGAGGTGTTCTGAGGTAGAAAACAGAGAGTCAAAAGTGGGAGAGTATCACCACACTCCTGAATAGAAATGGGAACTGAATTTTGGATTCTTAAATGACCAAAATTTATACGCCAGTCAGGATGGCTGCTATCCAAAAGTCTACAAGCAATAAATGCTGGAGAGGGTGTGGAGAAAAGGGAACTCTCTTACACTGTTGGTGGGAATGCAAATTAGTACAGCCACTATGGAAAACAGTGTGGAGATTTCTTAAAAAGCTGGAAAAAGCACTGACATATGACCCAGCAATCCCACTTCTGAGCATACACACCAAGGAAACCAGATCTGAAAGAGACACGTGCACCCCAATGTCCATCGCAGCACTGTTTATAATAGCCAGGACATGGAAGCAACCCAGATGCCCATCAGCAGACGAATGGATGAGGAAGCTGTGGTACATATACACCATGGAATATTACTCAGCCATTAAAAAGAATTCATTTGAATCAGTTCTAATGAGATGGATGAAACTGGAGCCCATTTTACAGAGCGAAGTAACCCAGAAAGATAAAGACCATTACAGTATACTAACACATATATATGGACTTTAGAAAGATGGTAACGATAACCCTATATGCAAAACAGAAAAAGAGACTCAGATGTATAGAACAGACTTGTGGACTCTGGGAGAAGGCGAGGGTGGGATGTTTCAAGAGAACAGCATTGAAACATGTATATTATCTATGGTGAAACAGATCACCAGCCCAGATTGGGTGCATGAGACAAGTGCTCGGGCCTGGTGCACTGGGAAGACCCAGAGGGATCTGGTGGAGAGGGAGGTGGGAGGGGTGAATGGGATGGGGAATACATGTAAATCCATGGCTAATTCATTTCAATGTATGACAAAAACTACTGTAATGATGTAAAGTAATTAGCCTCCAACTAATAAAAATAAATGGAAAAAAAATAAAAAGCAGAAAAAATAAAATAAAATAAAAACAAAATGGAAACATATTGAAGAATCTTGCTCTTTTTGGAACTCTCCTATTTTTGTTATACAAAGGAAATATTACAAATGGTGTCTCTTAACAGAGTTTAAAAAAGTTAATACTTTTTTGAAATCTGGGGCTGCATTGTAACCAGAGATCCCATTACTATTCCTCAAAATTGGCACATTATTATTACTGATTCACAAGATTGATTTTTTAATATGCCTTTACACCCTTTAGACCGGGAGAGACTAACTTTCTCTCTCCCTTTTCTTAATCATATCGTGCCTCATAAAAGATTTCAGTAGACTATGTTACCTCAAGGTATGCTTAAAAGTCCTGCTACTGCTGCTGCTAAGTCACTTCAGTCGTGTCCTACTCTATGCGACCCCATAGATGTCAGCCCACCAGGCTCCCCTATCCCTGAGATTCTCCAGACAAGAGTACTGAAATAGGGTTCCATTGCCGTCTCCATAATAGTCCTAGCATTTGTCAAAATTTTGCAGCCAAGGCTTTACGTCCTATGTGACAAAAATTCCTTCATGCATATATCATTAACAATATACAATAGCTACAAAAAGGAGAAAGGATATTTTTGACACTGAATGGCTATGATATACTTTAGACTCCAGTGAAAACTGATGAAAATAAAATCTTTATTGAAATTGCAAAACCGGTACTTGATGCACGTGTAGTAAAGGATAGGTTAACTTGTTAAAATATTTTTTTTTTTTTCGGAACTCCAGTTCTGCCTGGGAAACAAAAATAGGCCTAAGAAAAAACCTTAAGTTAACTCTTATCATGTCCTTGGCATACGCAGCCCACTCTATCTAGGACTCCAGCAATGAGCAAATTGGTGGAGCCCAAAATAAATTGAAATAAACAAAAAGATATTTTAAATTTCATAAGGGGAACTATGTCTATGTATCTAAAATTATCTATGTCTCAATGTATGTTTTTGTTTTTAGATAGTGTGGAGTTAATGGGCTCTATTTGGATTCAGCTTTACATGAACTGAAGGGTGTTCAATGTTGGGTATAATGTTTATTTAATTGTGAATGTGATTTCAATATAATTATTTGTTAATCTAGTAGGGACATGTCTTGAGTCATCAACATTATATAATAATTTTGTTATGCCTTGGTTTGGGGTAAGATACGATTGTCAAAAAAAGGTAACCCTTTATGTATATATATATACATGAATACATTTAGATAAGCTCTATTAAAAATTGTATTTTTGATAAAATGATCTATTCTCTATAATCTGGAGTGGTCTCTTGGGATCAGAGTGACCCAGGTTGCTGGAGTTGTGCTGAACTAAGTAGTAGAAGTTTGTTGGATGGCTGGGTCATTTCCAAATGAATTAGGATTTTAAAGGCGTTAATTGCTGAACATTGGCTTACTCTTACAAGGGGATTTTCTTGCAGAAGAGCTGAAGAGATTTTGAGCTGTTAATGAATATAAATATATATTTGTACTGGAATGGATGTATATACAATATAATATGATTTGATAAATATGTTCAATGATCTATAAAATGCTAACATACAAGATATTTCATGGTTGCTATAGAAAAGTAAAATATAGTCCAGAGGAACACCAAGTTCAGCACACCAACTCAAGGAAAGCTTTGGGTACCCCAAATCATCTCGAGATGAGAGCTGATTCCCTATTTTTGACTCAAGAGGAATGCAACTTTCCACAAGCACCTGAACAGGAGGCCTCTCTTAGCTATAGGTATGTGAGAGGGACCCTGAGTTTGCTGCCTCAAGTGGAATGAACACCGAGATGCCGTGACTCGAAATATGGCTGGATTTCCCTCCAGTGACTTGAATGCAGGCTAGTCTTTCATCTCCCAAGATGAAGGGATGTCTGAATCCCCTGTGGAGTCTTTAGAGAAAGAACTAGTTCCCCACCTCATCTCGACAGGAGGCCTCACATCCCTTTGAAAATTCGAGAGGAACTTGGAGTTCAATGCGTCAAAAGGACAACAAGCCTGACTCCTCTTAAAAATTGATAGGAATCCGACAATCACTGTGGGAACTGAAAGGGACACTGGGTCTCAAGTCTCACCTAAAGAGGCATCCCTATTGCCCTGCCAAGCCTCGATGAGAATCTCGAAGTGTCCCTCGCAACTAGACATGAGTCCTGACTTTGCTGAACAAACTCGAGTTTTGAAGGGCCATCCCCGTCATAACTCGAGAATATACACCAGGTTCCCACCGCAACTCGACAAAAGAACACGAGACATCCCCCTCGCTGCCAGATGAGGCCCGATTACCCTGCATTGCATGCAGAGCAATTCCGTGTTCCCCATCAAACATGAAAGGAGTCTGGACTTCCT
>NW_027224578.1:0-11487 GCF_023699985.2 Odocoileus virginianus | reverse complement strand
AAATGTTTGCTCCACAGGTAACTGGGCTGTTACTTCGATCAGCATCGTGATGGGGTCTCCCTGGGACAGGTCTCCTCAAAGCCAGGATGGAGAAACATGTGGCCACACCAGGAATACAGGGCAGAGCAGAAGGGTCAAGTTTTGCCCAAGCCGGGACAGGCAGGTGGGAGGATCTGGTGGTGAGCAGCCCTGCGATTTTCTCAGCCTGTCGCAGACCCAGGGCTCCAGCTGGCCAAGTGTCTGACTGTCCAAGCTACCAGGACAGAAAGCATCTCCGAGCCTGAGACCAAACAATCCTGGCTTTGTTCTGGAAGGATTTGTCCCTGAGTTTCCAGTTGGCTTCTAAAGTCTCAACGTCACTGACATTTTTGGTCTCAGAGCAGCTAAACTAGAGGATTCAGGTTCTTGGGGAGGAGAAAGCTGGGGAAGACGAGCTAGGTCGCCCTGGCTGGGATCTTGGGGCCGGTGACAAGGCGGGGCTCAGGGCGCAAGGGCCCCCTGCCTACCGGGCGCGGGGGCATTCGCCGCGGAGCCGGCGCGGGGGGCGCCGTCTGAGATCTCGCTCCCAAGCCTGGCCGCCTCTTTCCTCGGCGGCGTAGCCGGCTAGGTCACGATGGGCTCATTAAACAGGCAGGTAGGCAGTGCCCGGGCGGCGGCAGCAGGCGGTCCTGGAATGTGCGAGGGGCGTGATGGCTGCAGCTGCCGCCGGCCTTTTTGCGCAACACCTTCCCTATATATACCAGGGCACCGAGCTCCACCTGGGTGCCTGCTCCGGTCCATTACCTGCAGAGAGAGCGCCAGTGAGTACCGCCGCCGGGGTCTGGGCGCTTCTTCCTCCCTCCTGCCTCTTGAAAGAAACTTAATTCACTTTTAATTTGCTTAATTCTTTTAGATCTGCCTCCATCCTGATCTCAAGGAACTTGGCTGACTTTGGGCTTCAGAAGAGAGGAAAAAGTAACTTTCTCCACATTTTCAGATTTTTCTTTTTCTTCTTAATGTCATTACTGTTGCTGTTATTTCAACTCCAGTGACTACCCTATTAGTAATGGCATACTTGGGGATTCTAAAATTAAAGATGTGGGGGGATTCCTACCACATAGGAATCAGGACAGCTAGGCTATCTTTTTGGTCACTAACTAGCTGTGTGATCTGAGGCAGGTCCCTGTGAGCCCCAAGGCCTCAGTTTCCCCCCTCTTTCCCAGAAGGGAAACAAAAGGGTCTGTCTTTTCTGCTGTCTTCACTGCGAAAATTCCAGGTTTGGGTGGCTGTCCACTGATGCAGTGCCTCCTGCAGTGTGACCTCCACATGCTGCTGTTCTAGTTGCAGGTTTATTTACCCAATGGGACTGCAAGGCACAGTCCTGGTCTGCTAGTTCCATCAGCACAGGCGGCATCAGCAAAGGGCCCAACCTTCGGCTTGTCTTGGGAGAATGGAGCCCCCAGTTTTCCAGTGTTTTTGGACATAGACGCAGGAGGGTGGGGGTCTAGGGAGATGTGGGCAAGGTGCAGTTGTGTTGGGGAGATCAAGCATCTCCAGATCAGGAAGAGGGAGGCATGTGGAATGGAGTTAGTTCAGTCTTCAGATTCTCTGGGTAGCTGGCACTGAGGTTGATTGTCTCTCCTATTCTCTTAGTGAAGAGGCAGCTTTCTCAAACTTGGTTTCATGGAGGCAGCTTGTGGATTTCATCACTTAGAATCCTCTCTTCCTCCCTATTTGGGTTCATCCTGAGATCTGGGTTAACTCTGCTTGCTGTAGCCCTGTTGGACTTCTTCTTCTCCACACCACTTTCCTCCTGGGCTGGAACCCTCTAATCTGTTCTGCATTGGGTGTTCTTAAAAAAAAGCTGTGCCTCAGGGCAGTGACCATTGTTTCAGATTGTAGAGCATGTTTGAATCTCCAGCCCCTGCCAGCCAGTTAGCTGATAATAATTTCTAGTTTTGTAACTTTGGGAACTGGTAGCTAGAAGGGCATGCTTTGTAAAGGCTTGGTGTTAAACTGCCCCCACCAAAATCCACCCTAAGTCAACTCAACTATTTCATTGAAACAAGTACCCAGTTTTGGGAGGATGGACGTCTGGTTTATTGCTGTTAGACACTAAGTGGGCAAAAGTACTGCTTGAATTCACTTTAATGAAGATAATAGCTTCTCAGGATCAGTGATTTGGAATAAACTTAATTCTTAGCTCTATACAGTAGCAAAAACAAGAGCAGGATCTGACTGTGGCTCAGATCATGAACTCCTTATTGCAAAATTCAGACTTAAATTGAAGAAAGTAGGGAAAACCACTAGACCATTCAGGTATGACCTAAATCAAATCCCTTATGATTATACAGTGGAAGTGAGAAATAGATTTAAGGGACTAGATCTGATAGACAGAGTGCCTGATGAACTATGGACAGAGGTTTGTGACATTGTACAGGAGACAGGAATCAAGACCATCCCCAAGGAAAAGAAATGCAAAAAAGCAAAATGGCTGTGTGAGGAGCCTTACAAATAGCTGTGAAAAGAAGAGAAGTGAAAAGCAAAGGAGAAAAGGAAAGATATAAGCATGTGAATGCAGAGTTCCAAAGAATAGCAAGGAAAGGTAAGAAAGCCTTCCTCAGCGATCAATGTGAAGAAATAGAGGAAAACACAGAATGGGAAAGACTAGAGATCTCTTCAAGAAAATTAGAGATACCAAGGGAACATTTCATGCAAAGATGAGCTCGATAAAGGACGGAAATGGTATGGACCTAATAGAAGCAGAAGATATCAAGAAGAGGTGGCAAGAATACACAGAAGAACTGTACAAAAAAGATCTTCATGACCCAGATAATCACAATGGTGTGATCACTCACCTAGAGTCAGACATCCTGGAATGTGAAGTCAAGTGGGCCTTAGGAAGCATCACTATGAACAAAGCTAGTGGAGGTGATGGAATTCCAGTTGAGCTATTTCAAATCCTGAAAAATGATGCTGTGAAAGTGCTGCACTCAATATGCCAACAAATTTGGAAAACTCAGCAATGGCCACAGGACTGGAAAAGGTCAGTTTTCATTCCAAATCCCAAAGAAAGGCAATCGCAAAGAATGCTCAAACCACCGCACAATTGCACTCATCTCACACGCTAGTAAAGTGATGCTCAAAATTCTCCAAGCCAGGCTTCAGCAATACGTGAACCGTGAACTTCCAGATGTTCAAGCTGGTTTTAGAAAAGGCAGAGGAACCAGAGATCAAATTGCCAACATCCACTGGATCATTGGAAAAGCAAGAAAGTTCCAGAAAAAATATCTGTTTCTGCTTTATTGACTATGCCAAAGCCTTTGACTGTGTGATTCCAATAAACTGTGGAAATTCTGAAAGAGATGGGAATACCAGACCACCTGACCTGCCTCTTGAAAAACCTGTATGTAGGTCAGGAAGCAACAGTTAGAACTGGACATGGAACAACAGACTGGTTCCAAATAGGAAAAGGAATACGTCAAGGCTGTATATTATCACCCTGCTTATTTAACTTAAATGCAGAGTACATCATGAGAAACTGGGCTGGAGGAAACACAAGCTGGAATCAAGATTGCTGGGAGAAATATCAATAACCTCAGATATGCAGATGACACCACCCTTATGGCAGAAAGTGAAGAGGAACTAAAAAGCCTCTTGATGAAAGTGAAAGAGGAGAGTGAAAAAGTTGGCTTAAAACTCAACATTCAGAAAACTAAGATCATGGCATCTGGTCCCATCACTTCATGGGAAATAGATGGGGAAACAGTGGAAACAGTGTCAGACTTTATTTTTGGGGGCTCCAAAATCACTGCAGATGGTGATTGCAACCATGAAATTAGAAGACGCTTACTCCTTGGAAGGAAAGTTATGACCAACCTAGATAGCGTATTAAAAAGCAGAGACAATACTTTGCCAACAAAGGTCCGTCCATTCAAGGCTGTGGTTTTTCCATTGGTCATGTATGGATGTGAGAGTTAGACTGTGAATAAATCTGAGTGCCAAAGAATTGATGCTTTTGAACTGTGGTGTTGGAGAAGACTCTTGACAGTCCCTTGGACTGCAAGGAGATCCAACCAGTCCATCCTAAAGGAGATCAGTCCTGGGTGTTCATTGGAAGGACTGATGCTGAAGCTGAAACTCCAGTGCTTTGGCCACCTCATGGGAAGAGTTGACTCATTGGAAAAGACCCTGATGCTGGGAGGGATTGGAGGCAGGAGGAGAATGGGGACAGCAGAGGATGAGATGGCTGGATGGTATCACAGACTTGATGGACATGAGTTTGAGTAAACTCCAGGAGTTGGTGACGGACAGGGCGGCCTGGCATGCTGCGATTCATGGGGTCGGAAAGAGTCGGACACGAATGAGCTGGACACGAATGAGCTGAGCAACTGAACTGACTGAACTGAATTGAACTAATTCTTAGCCACCTTCCACCCCGCCTTTGTCCTGCCCTCCCCCCAGCTCCACCCTGGGAACAGAAAGGCAGTCTCAGCAGGGAATAATCAGGATATCCCAGTGGAATTAACCCAGTGAATTTAAAGATGCAAAAGTGTGCAGAAACAAGGTGGCAAAAAGATGACAATGCATTTTAAGATGTTTATCTTTTATAAATTAGCTCTTTTAACCCCCCCATACAATGCAAAAATAAAATGGTTATAAGTTAATTATAGGATTTATTTTAAAGTAAATGCAAATTGGAAGTGCAGATGAGGGCAGGTGTGGTTTGATTAAAAGGGTCATAGTTTAAAGTGATAGTGTGAATGTCTTTTTAAAATCCTATTAGTTCATACCTTCAAAAGCCTAAAAGCCATTCATCAGGTAAAAGTGAGCTGCTTTTGTCTCTCACACCTTCACCATTCTGTCCTCCAGGGCTTATTTTTGTGATGTTTAGAGAAAGTTGAAGGAAAGTAACCACCATTCTCTTGGGAATTTTTGAATTCTTGGTCATTCTTTCAAAGTAGAAGAAAATGTATCTCAAGTATATTGAGACCACTGGAGTTAAAGTACTCAACTTGGTGTGACTTAAAGTGATTTATTTCTTTGTGCCTCAGTTTCCTTTCCTGTAGAATGGGGGATCGCATTGATACTAAGGTAACAAGTGTTAGTCGCTCAGTTGTGTCTGACTCTTTGCGACCCCATGGACTATAGCCCACCAGGCTCCTCTGTCCATGAAATTCTCCAGGTAAGAATACTGGAGTGGGTAGCCATTTCCTTCTCCAGGGGATCTTCCCGACCCAGGGATCAAACCCGGGTCTCCTACATTGCAGGCAGATTCTTTACTGTCTGAGCCACCTCAAGCAAATTGACAGGAATACATCAAGTGCTTGTGAGACTAAACAGATTAATCTGTTAACAGGGCTTACTGCAGTGCCTGGCACAAAACCCTCTGGAAGTATTTGGCTGGCAGACACTGTCCAGCATGCTGGGGAATGGGGTCATCCCCCCTACACTTGTGGAGGTCATAGCCCAGTGGGAAAACGCCTGTGTGCCTCGGTCTCTCAGCAGGAAGATGCCCCTTGCCTCCGTCTCTCCCCACTTCTTCAGATGGCCTTGAGCTACTGCTGTTCTGAGCAGAGGTAGCCCAGAACAGGTCCTGGTTGGAGAGGCTCAGACAATGCAAAGTGTAGGGGTTGGGTGACCGCCAGCTGCCTTACATTTCCCCACTGCCCAGGTCTGAGAAGGGCTGAGCAGGTTTTTTGTTTTTTTTTTTTCCCCTTGGCCCTCAAGAGTTCCTCTTGGCATCCTATGCACATGTGGATGCAGGAAGTTGAGCCAAAAGAGTTATCAACACAGCCAGCTCAATTGTAGGGAGGAGCCTGGGGTGGGGCCAAGGGAGCAGATGTGTGGTCAGAGTCACTAATCTTGTGCCTGAGCAATAAAAAACATATTTCTGGGTATTAGCACCAAATCGCCCAAAGGGATGACTTAATCCTTCTGTGCTTCTGGCAGGTAGTAGGAGAGCACAGCCCTGGGGGAAGGCGGGGAGAGGGAACAGCTGAATCAGAGGGAGGGGAATGGGAGGAAGTCTTTGGGACCCCTCTGAGTGTCAAAGGGCCTCCCAAGGGAATCGGGCACTGGTGTCTGCCACACCCCTGGGAGCAGCGGCCTCAGGCTCAGTCTACATCTTCTGTCAGCCTCATTCACTGCCTGCTCTCCTGCTCAGCTGAGCCTCCTGAAATTTGGACATACGCCGAATCCAGGCCCTTAGTATGCCTGAGCCTTTGTGCGGAGTCAGCAGCCTGACCTTAGAGTATCTTGACTGGCATTTCCAGCTGTCTGAATGACTAGGTAAGACCGACCATGCAGAGGTGTCAGTCAGCTAGCTATCCCAGACAACTCCAGAGCCCCACTGAGCCTGGCCCCGAAGTAGGTGCCTCACTGCTCTGATGGGGCCTGGATGATATCTCACTCCTTCCTCCATCTCGACACTTGGTGGGGTTCTGTGGACAAGCCATCTAGCTTTGGAACCAGCAGTCCTGGCTTCATATTTAACCCTATCCTTGGGCTTCCCAGGTGGCGCTAGTGGTAAAGAACCTGCCTGCCAATGCAGGAGACATAAGAGATGCAGGTTTGATCCCTGGGTCAGGAAGATCCCCTGGAGGAGGGCACGGCAACCCACTCCAGTATTCTTGCCTGGAGACTCGCAAGGACAGAAGAGCCTGGCGGGCTACAGTCCACAGGGTCGCAAAGAGCTGGACACGACTGCAGTAACTTAGCATGACCCTTGGGAAGCTGTGAGACTTTCTTAATTTTTCTGTGCCTCAGTTTCTTTGTAAACTGGATAGAAGACCTCTTTATCCTAAGATTTCATGAGGTCACAAATCATGTAGAACACTCTCGCATCACAAAACAAACATTAGATCCTCTTTCTTACGTCCTTTGAATTCAGTGGGCACACAAATATTTACTGGGATTCACTCTGCTGTGCACCTAGATGAAGAACTTATGGGCTGGGGCAAAGTGGAGTTGAGTCTGTTTGTTGTTTGTGATGCAGTTCATTTCACAAAGTGCTGAATGTTTTACTCGGGACCTCAACTACACTCATTAATCAGTTAGTCTAATAACAGCTCTTTAGGGAGGGAGACACATTGTCCATAATCTTGGCAAAGATGAAACTGAGGCTCAGAGTCTCACACAGTGAGTGGCAGGGCTCTGCAGAGGCAGCCCTCCCCTGCCGAAGGTTCTCTTTCCAGACGGTGTGCCAGGCACTATGATGGCACAGACTGAACAGCTCCCTATTCTCGGGGCTGATCGTGGTGCGTTTGCTCCAAATCCCCCTTTACGGGATCTGCAGGGGCAGCCTGCTCAGAGCGCCGAGGCTTTGGTGACTGCGAAGGCCACGGGAGACGGACTCTGCAGCCAGTCTGCCAAGTGCAATGGTTGGGTCCCTGGTGGCCTGCATTTCCCCACTTTCCAGGTGCTGAGAAGGACACCTTGAGCTGTGGGCTGGGGAGGACAGGGAGGGGCTGTCCATCACTTGAGAATGCTCTGGGCTGGGTCAGATGCCTCCTGGCTGCCTGTCCCTCCGGGGGCAGTGGACCCCTTCAGTATGTGGACATGCGCATTCTCTCCTTTCTTGCAAGTGACTAGCACCGTGACCACCCCGTGAGTGATGGTGGAGTAGATGAATGTACCAGACAGTGAAGTCAATGGTCCCCAGGTGTCTGCCGGGTTTGGTTTCAGGACTTAGCACAGAACCTGAGATCTGCAGAATCTCATGTGAAAAATAGTGTAATTGCATATAGCCAATGTGATCCTCCCATATACTTTAAATCATCTCTAGATAGATTGTTTATAATACCTAACAGTGTAAATGCTATGTAAATAGTTGTAAAGACAATGTAAACGCTAGGGAAATAGTTGCCTGTGTGCTTCAAATTCAGCTTTTGCTTTTTGGAACGTCCTGGAATAATTTTTTCCCTGAATGTTTTCCATCCCTGGTTGGCTGAAACTGCAGGTGCAGAAGCCAAGGACAAGGAGGACGACTGAAGTGGATGTAGGAAAATGCTTCATCAGGAGTGTGTTTGGAAAGGGGATTTGGGCGAGGGACAGACGGCTGATCTTAGAGCAGTGGAAGCAAGACTTCTAGGAAAGAAGAGTAGAGACTTCCATTAGAAAGTTGCCTTTGCTTCTTGGTGATGCTGATTAATAGGAAATGAGGACCCAGAGAGGAATGAAGCCAGCACAGGTCTCACACAGAGGAAGGATTCAAGGCACCCTAGTTTGCTGAATCCCTGGGGCCATATGCTACTCTCTCTTCTGTCCAGTTAAGTGGAAATGAGTGTCTGCCCATTCCATTGCTTGTATTATTGTGAATTACTTGTATTTCAGACCATGGAAGTGTCTGGTTCTGAATTCGCTGGATACTTTGCACACCCCTTAAAAGAATATGATTCTGATCAGACAGAAATCCAGTCACTGGGAATAGTTTAAAAACACCTTACTGCTGATGAGAATTTCCCAAGCCAGGCTGCTATGACATCCAGATTGTAGCTTCTTGAGACAGCTGCTCCATCCAACAGATCTTGGCCAAACGGGCTGCATATGGTGATGAGGAGCAAGCACTCATCATAAGATTCAGGGATGACTTGTTTCCTAGTCGTGATAAGTGTGGTTCTAGGGTGTTCCTGCAGTAAACCCTAGGTGTTGACTTCTCCATTCACAGATGTCCAGCACCTACTATGTGTGGTCTGCTGAGTTCTGGGAGAAAATGTGTAACAGGGTTCCAGCTCTCCAAAGCTTAAATTTTAGTTGAGAAGTCAGTGTTAATGTGCGTAAGAGTAGGACAGCTCTAGGGTGAATTCAGATTATAAGAGAAAGAGAGGTGATAGAATTACCAAATTTTCCCTTCAAAATGCCCCCAAAATCAGAGAACCAGGTGTTTGAATCCTTGGAGGTTGGTGAGGAAGCCCAGAACAGCTGGTTGCAGCTCAAACCAGATTTTTTTGTCCTTTTTTAAAAATTAAGACAATTTATATACATTTTGCATTCTATACTATAATATGTCCATGCTTGTTTTAGTATGATCATTGATAATCACACAAGTTTACAATATGTGGCACCATTTTGAGGGCTTTTTAACCATCAAACAGTTGATCATCACAATAATCCTTCATAGGGTTAATCAAGTGTACATCATTTAACAGTAATAATGTAAGTCATTTAACATTTCCTTGCCCCTATATGCGTGTTAAAGTAGTGCTCCGTGAAGATATGTCTGTGTCCCAGCCAAGGATATGTTTGATCAGGGCCCCAACCTCCCTGACAGGTAGAGCCGTGTTTAAAAACTGGCTCCGTCACTCACCTACTGGGTGACTTTGAACAAGTTGCTGGGATGTCTTGGAATCGCAGGTTTTTCCCATTTGCAAATGACAATGTTCATGATGAAACGTGTATCTTGGCTCAGTGGTAAAGTATCCGCCTTCAAAGCAGGTGACCCAGTCGATCCCTGGATCAGGAAGATCCCCTGGAGGAGGGCATGGCAACCCACTCTGGTATTCTTGCCTGGAGAATCCCATGGACAGAGGAGACTGGAGGCTATAGTCCGTAGGATCGCAGATCAGACACGCCTGAAGCCCCTGAGCACAGCACAGCCCGGTGTTCACGCCTTTTCTGCCTAAAGATCTGAGTGGCTTGTGTGTCCAGCAGCGGCAGAGCTCCTGGCACCTGTCACTCTTTATTTTTTTTTTTTAATTTTTATTAGTTGGAGGCTAATTACTTTACATCATTACAGTAGTTTTTGTTATACATTGATATGAATTAGCCATGGATTTACATGTACTCCCCATCCCAGTCCCCCCTCCCACCTCCCTCTCCACCCGATCCCTCTGGGTCTTCCCAGTGCACCAGGCCCGAGCACTTGTCTCATGTACCCAACCTGAGCTGGTTATCCGTTTCACCCTAGATAATATACATGCTTCAATGCTGTTCTCCTGAAACATCCCACCCTCGCCTTCTCCCAGAATCCACAAGTCTGTTCCATACATCTGAGTCTCTTTTTCTGTTTTGCATATAGGGTTATCGTTACCATCTTTCTAAAGTCCATATATATGTGTTAGTATACTGTAATGGTCTTTATCTTTCTGGCTTACTTCGCTCTGTATAATGGGCTCCAGTTTCATCCATCTCATTAGAACTGATTCAAATGAATTCTTTTTAATGGCTGAGTAATATTCCATGGTGTATATGTACCACAGCTTCCTCATCCATTCGTCTGCTGATGGGCATCTGGGTTGGTTCCATGTCCTGGCTATTATAAACAGTGCTGCGATGAACATTGGGGTGCATGTGTCTCTTTCAGATCTGGTTTCCTTGGTGTGTATGCCCAGAAGTGGGATTGCTGGGTCATATGGCAGTTCTATTTCCAGCTTTTTAAGAAATCTCCACACTGTTTTCCATAGTGGCTGTACTAATTTGCATTCCCACCAACAGTGTAAGAGGGTTCCCTTTTCTCCACACCCTCTCCAGCATTTATTGCTTGTACACTTTTGGATAGCAGCCATCCTGACTGGCGTATAATGGTACCTCATTGTGGTTTTGATTTGCATTTCTCTGATAATGAGTGATGTTGAGCATCTTTTCATGTGTTTGTTAGCCATCTGTATGTCTTCCTTGGAGAAATGTCTGTTGAGTTCTTTGGCCCATTTTTTGATTGGGTCATTTATTTTTCTGGAGTTGAGCTGGAGGAGTTGCTTGTATATTTTTGAGATTAATCCTTTGTCTGTTGCTTCGTTTGCTATTATTTTCTCCCAATCTGAGGGCTGTCTTTTCACCTTGCTTATAGTTTCCTTTGTTGTGCAAAAGCTTTTAAGTTTCATTAGGTCCCATTTGTTTATTTTTGCTTTTATTTCTGAAATTCTGGGATGTGGGTCATAGAGGATCCTGCTGTGATTTATGTCGGAGAGTGTTTTGCCTATGTTCTCCTCTAGGAGTTTGATAGTTTCTGGTCTTACATTTAGATCTTTAATCCATTTTGAGTTTATTTTTGTGTATGGTGTTAGAAAGTGTTCTAGTTTTATTCTTTTACAGGTGGTTGACCAGTTTTCCCAGCACCACTTGTTAAAGAGGTTATCTTTTTTCCGTTGTATATCCTTGCCTCCTTTGTCAAAGATAAGGTGACCATAGGTTCGTGGACTTATCTCTGGGCTTTCTATTCTGTTCCATTGATCTATATTTCTGTCTTTGTGCCAGTACCATACTGTCTTGATGACTGTGGCTTTGTAGTAGAGTCTGAAGTCAGGCAGATTGATTCCTCCAGTTCCATTCTTCTTTCTCAGGATTACTTTGGCTATTCGAGGTTTTTTGTATTTCCATACAAATTGTGAAATTATTTGTTCTAGTTCTGTGAAAAATACTGTTGGTAGTTTGATAGGGATTGCATTGAATCTATAGATTACTTTGGGTAGTATAGCCATTTTGACAATATTGATTCTTCCAATCCATGAACACGGTATATTTCTCCATCTGCTTGTGTCCTCTTTGATTTCTTTCATCAGTGTTTTATAG
>NW_027224577.1:0-11531 GCF_023699985.2 Odocoileus virginianus | reverse complement strand
ACCTGGGCTCGATCCCTGGGTTGGGAAGATCCCCTGGAGAAGGGAATGGCTACCATTCCAGTGTTCTGGCCTAGATACTTTCCTGGACTATTCCATGAGGTCTCGAAGAGTGGGACATTACTGAGTGACTTTCACTTTCTTTCACAGAGTTAGTTTATCCATCATCCAAGAAGAAATTGGCTCTAGCTGAGTGATCACACCATCATGATTTTCTGGGTCATGAAGACAATTTTTGCATAGTTCTTCTGTGTATTCTTGCCACCTCTTCTTAATATCTTCTGTTTCTGTTAGGTCCATACAATTTCTGTCTTTTATTGTGCCCATCTTTGCATGAAATGTTCTCTTGGTATCTCTAATTTTCTTGAAGAGATCTCTAGTCTTTCCCATTCTATCATTTTCCTCTATTTCTTTGCATTGGTCACTGAGGAAGTCTTTGAACAAAGCTAGTGGAGGTGATGGAATTCCAGTTGAGCTATTTCAAATCCTAAAAGATGATGCTGTGAAAGTGTTGCACTCAGTATGTCAGCAAAGTTTGGAAAACTCAGCAGTGGTTACAGGACTGGAAAAGGTCAGTTTTCATTCCAATCCCAAAGAAAGGCAATGACAAAGAATGCTCAAACTACCACACAATTGCACTCATCTCACATGCTAGCAAAGTAATGCTGAAAATTCTCCAAGCCAGGTTTCAACAGTACATGAACCATGAACTTCCAGATGTTCAAGCTGGATTTAGAAAAGGCAGAGAAACCAGAGATCAAATTGCCAACATCCACTGGATCATCAAAAAAGCAAGAGAGTTCCAGAAAAAAAAACATCTACTTCTGCTTTATTGACTATGCCAAAGTCTTTGACTGTGTGGATCACAACAAACTGTGGAAAATTCTTCAAGAGATGGGAATACCAGACCACCTGACCTGCCTCCTGAGAAATCTGTATGCAGGTCAAGAGAACAACAGATAGAACTGGACATGAATAGCAGACTGGTTCCAAATCGGGAAAGGAATACATCAAGCCTGTGAGTTATCACCCTGTTTATTTAAGTTATATGCAGGTACATCATGAGAAATGCTGCACTGGATGAAGTACAAACTGGAATCAAGAGTGCCGGGAGAAACAGCAATAACCTCAGATATGCAGATGATACCACCCTTATGGCAGAAAGTGAAGAACTAAAGAACCTCTTGATGAAAGTGAAAGAGGAGAGTGAAAAAGTTGGCTTAAAACTCAACATTCAGAAAACTAAGATCATGGCATCCGGTTCCATCACTTCATGGCAAATAGATGGGGAAACAATGGAAACAGTGAGAGACTTTATTTTTGGGGGCTCCAAAATCACTGTAGATGGTGACTGCAGCCATGAAATTAAAAGATGCTTACTCCTTGGAAGAAAAGTTATGACCAACCTAGACAGCATATTAAAAAGCAGAGATGTTACTTTGCCAACAAAGGTTCATCTAGTCAAAGCTATGATTTTTCCAGTAGTCATGTATGGATGTGAGAATTGGACTATAAAGAAGGCTGAGTGCCAAAGCAATTGATGCTTTTGAACTGTGGTGTTGGAGAAGACTCTTGAAAGTGACTTTGACTGTAAGGAGATGCAACCAGTTCATCCTAAAGAAAATCAGTCCTGAATATTCATTGAAAGGACTGATGCTGAAGTTGAAACTCCAAAACTATGGCCACCTGATGCAAAGAACCGACTCGTTTGAAAAGACCCTGATGCTGGGAAAGATTGAAGGCAGGAGGAGAAGGCGACAGATAGTTAGATGGCATCACCAACTCAATGGACATGAATTTGGGTAAGCTCTGGGAATTGGTGATGAACAGGGAAGCCAGGGGTGCTGCAGTTCATGGGGTCGCAAAGAGTCGAACAAGACTGAGTGACCGAAATGAACTGAACTGAACAAGGAGAAACTGGATAGCACACATTTAAATAGCATTTTATTTATAAACTCTATATGTTGATAAAGAAAAATGAGAAGAAGAGCTGTGTCTTTACCTAGACCTTCAACACCCACAGGTCTAAGATCAGAACTGCATCTACTCCAGAACTCACAGACAGATTTTCAACGTATCAAAGTGGTTTTCTCTGTTCACATCCAGGAATTACTGCTGTTGTCTTTCATAATAACAAATTGTAAATTTTACTTCATGTGTTTGGTTGGCCCTTTTCTTCAGGCTAAATTGCAATTTGGATAAGGAAGATGTTTACATTGGAAAAGTCTTGAGAATAGAATGACATGATTTCAGTATTTCATATGGAGCTATTCTGATGCAAATTTAAAAGAAAAAAAAACTATCCATTGAAAATAGATTTTAAAATATGTGCATTTTTATTGCTTTCACTGAAGGATTTACATTTTTATTCACTGTGGTAAAATCAGTGAGGACAGATTTAATCAAAACCAAACCAAACAAAGCAAAACCAGAAAACTACAACAAAAAAGATAATTTCAAAAAGACATATTAACTTTTAAACTTAAAGGACATTTGGCATTTTCAAGAAGTTCTCATAGGAGCAATGTATTTCAGGTCACATAATGACATTTAAAGGGAAGTCACTCTGAGTAGTATTAATGTTCACCATTAAGAGAAAATAAAGTTAAAGAATCACAAATAATAGCTTTGTCTATAATCAGATGAAGATCTACAAACTCATTTCCTTTCCAAATCAGTACATGGGAGCTCAACTAGCAAAGGACTCAATCTATTTCAAGTTACAGAGAAAGGGGATCACCTCCAGTGCTTTTTTGGAGACACAGACCAAAATCTTAACATGTAGAAGAAATCACTAAGTTGACAAATTGACATAGGCAGCCTTCACCCAGAAATAGTTTAGACAAGTTAAAACTGAGGACTAAAAATTTTCCCTTTAATTCCTCAATGCCAAGCCTTGATCACAAAGGGTTTTTGTTTTTTTTTTTCCCACAAAGGTTTTTACATACATAATTTCTAACCTTTGCAGAATTCTTTTAGCATGAATGTTATTATAATGAATCAAAGAAAAATACAAGCTTCCAAGATATAAGGTGGAAGCAATAAACTTGCCCAAAGCCAAATTATAAAGGACAAACACAGGTGCACATGAGGAATCAGAACTGAGCATGCTCTGACCCGAAGGACTCAGAGTTACACAAATGTTGTATCAACTATGGCAGGAGAACGTCCTGTTGCCAGCACTGATGTCTCAGAATTTTAATTCCTTCTTCTGATTTCAGACACAAATGTTGCATAGGTGTCAGGGTTACTGGTAGTCCTATTCCCCCTGCGACCAGGCATGGAATGAATCTTCATAAAAGCTGCTGACTCTCACTTCATTTACTCTGGGTCCTCTCTTGGTCCCCACTCCCCAGCATGAGCAGAAGCCTGTCACTCCAACACTTTCTCCCCAGATTTGAAATGTGGACCTTCACTGAGATTCTAATACTAGTTGTTTCCTGGTTATAGATACATATTTACACCCTGGTAGATATTTATACAAAATTCCTTAAATAATTTTCCCATCACTACACCCCACAGCAGGCTTCCCTTATGGCTCAGCTGGTAAATAATCTACCTGCAATGCAGGAGACCTGGGCTCCCTGGGTTGGGAAGATGCCCTGGAGAAGGGAAGGGCTACCCCCTCCAGTGTTCTGGCCTAGAGAATCCACACGACTGAGTGACTTTCAGTTCACTTCATGCCCCACAGCAAGGTCCTCCTTCACCTGTTCAGTTACTGTTCAAGTTTCTTTTCACCACCTAACTAAAAAAGCTCACTTGAATTCTCTCCCATTTCCATAGATAATTAAAAACTCATTTCCTCTTTACTTCTTTCTCCTATTTTTATCATCATTCATATCCATTAAACATAAAATGAATGAGTTAATGCTGCTCTTGAATCATCAATCATTTTCTCAGTGTTTCTATCACTCTAAGTAAGGTCCAGGTTTTTTGTCATTAAAGCTGCCTTCAGAGCATTCTGGTGTCTGCATGGTCCACCTGAAGAGCAGTTATTTAAGTGTTTTATGGGCTCCATATAAATAACCAAAAATGATATGAAACTCATAAAACCATATGAAGCCATAAAAGCAAGCATGGTTATGTTTGGACATATAACAATTACACACACAACAAAAACAGTTAAAAAGTGTGTAAATTACTTGTAGTACTTGACGATCCCAAACTTATTTTCCTTATAATAAATAAGCTTTTTGAAATCCAAGGAGACTAAAGCTTTTCAACACCTCTAGAGCTGTTCATTCACCCTGAACTTCTGCTCCATCTCTTGTCCATCTGTGGGGATCCTCCACTGGTTTGTCCTCTTCCCATGAGAAGTTCAGGATTGCCTGCTTCCCTCTGTACATTTAAATGCTGTACTGGTGTTGGATTTCTGCAGTATCAAAAAGAGGCAGATGCATTCCATCCGTGGATACCTGGATCAAAACATGAGTAGAGGTTAGTGATCATATATTTACTTTTAGGGTATAGTTGCTTTACAATGCTGTGATAGTTCTGTTATACAACAAAGTGAATCAGCTTTATGTATCCATATATTCCGTCAGTCTTAGACCTGCCTCCCACCCACCTTCCCCATCCCACCCCTTTATGTCATCACAGAGCACTGAGCTGATTTCCCTGTGTTTTATAGCAGCTTTCCACTAGCCATCTGCTTTCAACATGGCAGCATATATATGTCAATCCCAATCCCCCTACTCATTCCACCTGCTCCTTCCTACCCACAGTCCACACACCCAGCCTCTATGTCTGTGTCTCTACTTCTGCCCTGGAACTAGGTTCCTCTGTAACACTTTTCTAGATTCCACATGTATGTGTTAATATATGATATTTGTTTTTCTTTCTGACTTACCTTACTCTGCATTGCAGACTGGGTAGACTTAGTCCGTGGTTCTGATGAACACCAGCAGTGACGGGGAAGGAGGCACGCACTCCTTCTTGGTGCTCCTCACAGCCACGGCACCCTCTGCATTCACACTTCAACAAGCCGCTGGTCTTCACATCTGGTATCTTTTAGGAAGCTTCTTGGAGCTCACATTAAGTTCACCTTGTTAAGACTTTCTTTATTATCCTGATTTCTTTTTTCGTATTATTTATCACACACTGTTTCTCCCTCTGTTTTTCATGTTTTCTCTGATCCCTGGGAGGCTCCTCCAGTCCACTTACTTCTTCTTGGTCATTGTTTTCCTTCCTCTTCTCCCCTTCTCCTCTCCTAAGTCCATAGAATTTGCAAAGGCAGTTCTTTCTAGAGAGAGAGACAACCTTTTGAATGTTAAAAACTCATAAATAAATAACTTAAGGCTATCAACCAGGAAGATACTGCTGATTATTTCATGGGAAAATACAACTGCTTCAAAACACGGGACTGGTTCTCAGTTAAAAGCATCCCTACAGTCCTCACATTTGAACACACAGGTCAGGAGACACCAGCAGATCAGATATCAATGACAGAGACTTAGGATCATGGGATATGGCTTTGTTTAAAATGCTAGTCTAGAAAAATGCTGATCCTGAGACCTTACCATAGGTTCTATCTATTTTGGATTTCACTTTTTTCAAATTAATATACTATTTTTGGAAGAAGTTTTAGATGTACAAAGAAATGGAAGGGAAATGACAGAGTTACCATGTACCTCTTCTGCCCCCACCCCTAGTTTCCAGTATTATTAGAATCTGCATTGGGGCAGTGCGTTCATTCCAATTCATGCTTTGGGCTTTTCTTATATCTTGGTTTTGACTTAGAATGTGTGTATGCAGAACTGTGTGGGGAGTGGGATGTGGAGAGGGGATTCAAGTAGTGAGTGATTTCCTTTGAAATGGTGCCTTTGTGGAAATTCACATCTGGCCTTAAGCAAAGTTATCTTAAATTATCAAGGTGCATTTCCAAAGCTGATCACTCTTCCTAAACGCCATCCCACCTCCTTTCCTCTCCTGGAATCTCTTTCATTTTGTTGCCTTTTTGCTTTACAGGGTCAGTGCCTTTCTCTACACTTTGAAGCCCTATTAATCAAACCCTCATCCTCATGGTTTGCTCACTCATCAGATGTTACTTTCTGAGCCTGTAGGTCATGACTGCACTGACTAGCTTAGGAGTTAACAGTTGACATTGTAGTTTGAAGTCAACTTTAGTCATTGATAGAAATATTGCTTAGGAATAGAGCTTCATCAAGGAGTTCATGCATTTCCTTGCTCACTTTTAAGTCAAATCATATCACTGGCTATTTAAATACCTATGTGCTAGAAAAATTTAGGTTTGTATTTTCTTTTCCTTGACTGTGCTGTGTGGTGTACAGGACCTTAATTCCCTAATCAGTGATGGAATCCATGCCCCTTGTTGTGGAATCACAAAGCCCTAACTACTGGACAGCCAGGGGAGTCCTAAGTATGTATTTATATTAAAGAGAGAAAGAACTATTGAAATACTATGTTCTTTGAAAAACTTAACTTCCTCAAATCAGGCTATTTTTGAGAGAGATGCAAATAATAAGAAAGGAAGTTTCTTCCTGCCTTCCAGAGGCAACACAAAGTCCTGGCCACTCAGCCTGGGTACCAGATGAAGCAGTGACATAAATAGCACTTCACATGGGAGATATAAACTTGACAAACTATTGCAGCTTCTTTCTTCTTGTTTTCAGAGCTTCCTATTGATAGAAACTCCTAATTGTAAAGTCTACATTCTGACTGTAGGTGATGATTTAATTTTTAGGCGTTACAGCCGAAAAAGACCTAAAAGCTATTGCTCAAGTCAAACAGCATTTGCTTCTAGAAATGCATCATAAAATCAAGATAAGAAAGGCTCAGGGAAATGGACAGAGCTGTGTTTACCAGAGCACCAAATTATTTTTTCGAATTACACGATCTTCAGAACTGAGATTCAGGGCAAGCACAATCAAACTTTAGAAATGGAGACTAATGAAATGGCAGTATGAATCAGTTAAAACTCTGAACTAGATGAGAGTAGAAAGAAATCCAATTTTAGCACTCTTGGATTTAAAATAAAGGCAACATCTAAGATCACTCCATTTGTAAATGTGTGTCTGAAGTTTCTCCTAGTAGAGGCAGATTTAGAAAATCTGACTCAATTAAAAGATATGAATCACATAAATAATAAAATCACCTTTCACAAGAAATATGCAGTAACTTATCTATTCTAAATTGCTGATCTTTGGATAGCTGTGATCAATGTGTTTGAAAAGACATTATGGCATACACAATAGAGTATGACATACAGTACATAAAGTTGCCAAGAAAAATTATGTAAACAAATAGGATCCATCACATTTAAACTAAAAGCAGACAACAAAAGAAAATGAAAAAGTAGTTCTTACAGACATGAAGCAAATAGTTCATTTTTCATTACTTACAATTCACATTTTTGTTTAAAATAGTAAAAATTAGAGCATCTCTGGCTTTCTGTCTCTCCCTGTCTACAAAACACACACACACATATATATGCACACATATATGCATATACATATATACACAAACATATGTGCGTATATTTATATGTATTTACTTTGTCTCTGCAAACATGCCTATATGTTTATAAAATTTTAGTTACAGTGCTAGAGACTGAAATATGGGAAAATCACTAACCCTCAGAATTTGGAGTTAGAGGTAGAAGATGTTATGTTGATGTGATAGGATAATGTATGTTTCTATCATTTGATCATTCTTAACCTCTCAGACTCTCCCTCCAGCTTGCTCTATGCTACTGCCGTCTGCTTAGTAGTGGATGATGTTCAACCATCGAATTTGATGAGATATTCACAAACGGAAGAAGCTCCAACAGAGCTGTAGCCCATCACGACTGACACCGTCACATCTGTTCCTACCACACAGCATGGCCACTGAAACATTCATCATCTGTAGGGGCAGACATTCAGTATGTACTACTGTAGAGTAAATCTTGTTAAAATTATCATTACTGTGTGACAAAAATCACATATGAATACTTTAGGAGGATCTTGTTCAACATAAGATGGAGTGTTCATACTCTGTCCTGTCCTTTCCAGTGAATATTTCAGTTTAACCTGGATGAAAAGCATGTAAAAACTATTGGAGGGCTCTGAAGAGCAGACAAGAGCAGAAAGAATGTCTCAGAAAATAAAAAGAATAAAAGGACCAATTGGAAATATTTAGAACTAGAACCAAGAAAACCAAACATTGTCATTTTCTGTGGCTACTTCCACAAGTTAAAACAAATTGGATGGCTTAACACAACAGATATTTATTATATCGGGGTTCCAGAAGCCAGAAGTCTGAAATCAAAGTGTCAACAGGACCATGATTTACCGTGAAGTTCTGGGGGAAATTCTGTTCCTTGCCTCTCCCAGTGTCTGATGGCTGTAGACATTACATAAAGCAGTACCGACCCGATGGACAAGCTTCGGGAGTTGGTGATGGACAGGGAAGCCCAGTGTGCTGCTGTCCATGGGATCTCAAAGAGTCAGACACGGCTGATTGACTGAACTGAAATCATGGAAAGTCAAAGGCTTTCTACTTAGAAAGAAAGAGGAGAAACTGTTAACTCTTCACAGATTACATGACTATGTAGAAAATCCACTGGAATATACAGAAATACCTCCTAGAACTAACAAGTGAGCTTAGCAAGATCAACACACAAAAAAATAAATTTCTATTTACACATATTGACAAAAAGTTGAAAATACATTAAAATAATATGACTACAGTTTTAAATAGTTTCCAAAATTGAAATACTTAGCTATAACTTGATCAAAATATATATGATCTGCATGCTGAAAACAACAAAACCAATGGAGAGGCTCTGAATAAATTGCAAAACATTATTTTTATAGATTGGAACATTCAATATAATACAAGTGTCACATAACCCCAAATTGTATGACAGTGTTATCACAACTCTATAAAAAAACCCCAGGATTTTTATAGTTTCAGATAAACTGATATTAAAAATTACATAAAAGACAAAGGAAAGAGTACACCCAAGACAAATCTGAAAAAGAAGGATGTTAGAAAACTCACTTCACTTGGCTTTAAGACTTACTCCCTTGCAACAGTAAATAGGACAGTATGGGATGGTGAACAGTGGACTGATTGATCAAGGCAATAGAATGGAATGTTCATGAATAGATGCATGCAAATACTGTCCAACTGATTTTCAACAAAAGTGCAAACACAAATCAACAGATGTTCTCTGTAACAGATGGTGCTGGAACACTTAGACAACTATCCACACATAAGAAAAAAAAAAGATATTTTATGCCAACCTCACAAATTATTAAAAAAAAAAACCTCAAAATGGACCACATATTTTAATGTAAAATAAACTTTAAAGGAAAACAAGAATATTTTCCTGTCACAGGTGAAGACTATAAGACAGGACCTCAAAAGCACAACACATTAAAATAATAATAATAAAAATAGATTTTTCTCAAAGCTAAAGCTGCTTGTTCTTTAAAATATTTCTTGGGGAATGAAATGACACTCTATAGATGAGAAGAAAACATTTTGAAATTACACATGTATTCTTATGTTCAGAATAAGTACATTTTAAAAACTCTCAAAACTCAATAGTAAGTAAAGGATAAAATACTTTTAAAATAAGCTAAATTATTGGGTATATTCTTTGCCAAAATGATATATAAATGATAAATAGCCACATGAAAAAATGTTCAACATCCACTAGAAATGAAAATTCAAGACCATGATAAGATATCACTATGCAGCCATTAGAACAACAAATATATAAAATATTTACATAAAGTGTTTATGGAGATGTGGAGCATCTCACACAATACTGGTGGGAGTGTGAAATAATTCAAACACTCTGAAAAACATTTTGGTCAATGCTTTTTGGAGTTAAACAAATACTTATGTAACCCAGTAATTTCACTGCAAGTTATTTATCATGAATAAATAAAAAGGTGTGCTGTGTGTTCAGTTGCTCAGCTGTGTCTGACTTTTTGTGACCCCATGGACTATAGCCCCCCGGTTCCTCTGTTCATGGGATTTCCCAGGCAAGAATACTGGAATGGGTTGCTGTTTCCTTCTCCAGGGGATATTCCTGACCCAGGGATCAAATCCATATCTTCTGCAATGGCGAATTATTTGACTACTGAGCCACATAAGTAGCCAAATAAAAAGGTACATTCACACAGATCTCTATTCATGAATTGCAACCGCAGCTCTATTCATAATTCCCCAAAACTTGAAACAACCTGAACGTCCTTCAACAAATGAAGAGGTGGGCAGATGTAACAAATCCATACAATGGAATACTATATGGCAGTGGAAAGAAATAAACTATTGATAGGATAAGCAACTGAAATGGATCTTGAAGGTATTATTCTAAATGACAGAAGCTCATAGACAAAGGTTAACGCCTACTTGCAAAGGTCCCTGGAGAACAGGTGCATGGGGACCAGCGGTCAGGGACAGAGTTTCACTGAAGGGGCGTGGAGGTAGTCCTCATAGTGATGGAGCTAGTCTGTATCCTGCTTGTAGTGTTTGTTATGTGAGCCAGCACATGTTGTATAATTCATATAACTATACACAAAGAAAGTCAATTTTACTGTTAATTGAAACAATTCAATTTTAAAACTTCTCTTCACAATCATTTTTTCTACTCTCACATTAAGACTTCTGCACAACAATGCCTGTTGCACTTAGAATGATGTTTATAAGTAAATGACTACTTAACATCTTTATGTTTGTGGAAAAGCACAGTAAGAATTTCATATCGAATGATACAACAGAATATGATAGTCACAGTCCTTGAACAGAGGTCACTTATTCTGAATGAGCGGGGTTTGAAATAATGAGATTTTATTCAGCTTAATGAAACACCTTCTGCAGACTGGAACTTTGTTTTTTTTTTCGAATCCTCTAATATAAACACTAACTTCTAATTCAGGCACCAGGCTTCTCATCTTTAGATCAAATAACACTGCTAATTGGTTAGGCGCCCCCTTCCACCGTCTGCTGCACCTGTAACTCCCAGGTCACATGAGAACACTCCAGCATTGTTTTTCACTTTAACAGTTAATCAAACACTAAGAACCCCAGAGATGACAGTGAGGGTCATCCTCATGACAGTTTGTTGTGATCCACACAGTCAAAGACTTTGACATAGTCAATAAAGCAGAAGTAGATGTTTTTTTTCTGGAACTCTCTTGCTTTTTTGATGATCCAGTGGATGTTGGCAATTTGATCTCTGGTTTCTCTGCCTTTTCTAAATCCAGCTTGAACATCTGGAAGTTCATGGTTCATGTATGTTGAAACCTGGACTGGAGAATTTTGAGCATTACTTTGCTAGCATGTGAGATGAGTGCAATTGTGTGGTAGTTTGAGCATTCTTTGGCATTGCCTTTCTTTGGGATTGGAATGAAAACTGACCTTTTCCAGTCCTGTGACCACTGCTGAGTTTTCCAAATTTGCTGACATATTGAGTGCAACACTTTAACAGCATCATCTTTTAGGATTTGAAATAGCTCAACTGGAATTCCATCACCTCCACTAGCTTTGTTCATAGACTTCCTCAGTGACCAATGCAA
>NW_027224576.1:0-11555 GCF_023699985.2 Odocoileus virginianus | reverse complement strand
ATATAAGACATTATTTTCTAGGTCTAAGTGGAATAGAATCTTAATGAGGGGCAATTGACAACTCAGAGAGCACTATCCACTGCAAAAATACAATGTATGTTGTCATGAAAGGGGCATTTGTGCATGTATTTGCAATCATTTATACTTTGATTTCATTTTGGGAATGGTGAGAATTACACAATTAACTGAAGCCACAATTATCTTCCATTAGAATAAGTATTAATATGTTCTTCTTTGGTAACTTCAGTTTCTTTCTTCATTCACCATTTAACTTCCTTGGTGTGTGAAAACTATCAGACATATCTATTTAAAACTCAAGGATGGCAATACATTAATTTGGATAGATCCAAAAAGAAGAAAAGAAAAAGAGAAGGGAATGGCTACCCACTCCAGTATTTTTTCCTGGAGTATTTCCCCTGTCCATGGAGAATCCCATGGACAGATTAGCCTGGCAGGCTACAGTCTAATGGGTCATAAGAGTCGGACACAACTTATTTACTAAACCATGGCCAAAAAGAAAATAATTATTTCTAATGATACTTGGTTTCAGAAAAATGAAATTTAAAAGGATTAGACTCGTTCAAAATATATATTACATACATCCATTAGAGATGGGTTAGTTATCTCTTCACTCTTTTTATTCTTAGTATCTACAGCATAACCAGCCATATCATAGGTTCTTAGTATGTTTCAAATGAATTCATGGCTACTCATAAGAACTGTAGGGACTAACAGAAGAGACCTACCATATAATATCACTCTTATGAATCAATACAGATCTATACCAACATATAACTCTAATACACTTAGAGTGCCAAATTATTAACACCAGCACTATTGTCATTAGTGATCAAATTATTGTGAGCTAGTGGTAAATGCAAATAGTTCTTCAAATATACTAAATAGAAAATACATCTGAATGAAAGTGGTTTAGCAGAACATTCACTTAACATCCGGGATCACAGAAGATAAGAATTGGTGACTAGAAAAGCAGGAGCGTTTGGGGATCCTGAACTATGGTCTGAGTTACAATGTCACAGTGAAGCACTGAGAGCATCAGGGTTTTCTCAGCTTAGAACAGAGTGTCAGTTCCTCAGTTGCTCAGTCATATCCAACTCTTTGCAGCCCTGTGGATGGTAGTCTTCCAGGCTCCTTTGTCCATGGGGGTTCTCCAGGAAAGAATTTTATGACATATATAAAAGGGTACCTGATAAATAGCTAGACATTTTTCCCTTTGATCATAGATTATTCCCCATGTCCTATAGAGGTACCTATTAACCACAGATAATTTCCTATCTATCTATTGTACTCTGATGCTGTTATTTGCTACTGCTATTGATAGAAATAACATGCTTTGAGTCACAAGATCTCAGAACACATTTCTAGATTTCTTAAGGGATATGTTGCAAAAACATAAGTTAAATGAGTCATATAACAAATGAAGTAGTTTTTCCAAGGAAAATCCCTTACTCCTTGAAATGGAGGAAAAACAAATGACATAAACTCTTCATTTATAGAAGGAAACTGCTACCCAAGTAATCATACAATTAAAGCTGAGAAGGAAATGTGGAATACCTATTGCTTCATGCCCCAAATTTCAGGTCTGGACTCTACCCTTAGTATTTCTCCAGAAAACACTAAACCAAAATCCACCAGCTTTATACAGAACACAAGAAAGGAAATCAATAGCTTGTGTTCAGTCATACATTACTGTAAGTATTAGTTAGCATAAGTTATAGAGCTAAAAACAAAAGGAAGAGGAGAAAGACAATGGAGGGGAGAAAGAAAATGAAGTAGAGTAAAAAGGAGGGGTAGTGGCTTTAACTCACCATCTGCTGGGCACTCTGCATGGATTATCTCAATCAATATACACAATAGCTCCATGAACTAGATATCACAGGGGAAACTGAGGCTAAAAAGGAAAGGGGAAATAAGAACACTGCACATTATTCCACAGACTGTGTAAAAATGACAGGAAGTATACTTCTCACTACACATTAGTTCACAGGAAAGCAATAGAGAGTCACTCATACCTGCTTAATATTAAAGGCAGTATCAAAAGATCAGTACAATTTTTCCATTTGACTCATATAAAAACTTTAAAAATCTTCTTAAAGTCACTCTAAAGGCCTGCTAAATCATTTTTTAAAATATTTTATATTTGATATATAAGGCAAAAATATTTATTTGTATATTCAAATATTTATTACCTGAAAAGCCTTCATAAATCTAAATGCTTTTGTATTTGAAATTCAAAATTCATGAATATGTTCCCTACCCCTCCTCTTCACAAACCTTACCTAAAGCCTAAATGAATTCACTTCTATGTCACTGAGAGTTAGATGAATGTTTTAAGGAGATACCTAGTACGGGATAACTATCAATTAATAACATTTCAAAACATTTTTTTCCAAAGTATGTAGGGGGGATTAATCATAAGTGGGCTTTGGAAAAATGATTCTGGTTGTGTTGGTTTTAAAATACTGAATGGGAGAAGTAATCCCATGCTAAGTGTATGTTAATATACTTTCACAATATTTCAGCTATGAGATAAAGATACCCATGGTAAAATTAGTGTGGTGAGAAAGTAAGAGGATCAAATTAAGATAACAGAAATTGCAAGACCTGGTGATAAACTGAAAATAGGAGCAAAGAAAAAGGAAGAATTAAGAAAGTCCTTATGTGACTTAAGACTGACAGAGAAAGAAACACAACAATGCATGCCATGTTTAAAATCTTGAAATGGAAACACACCTAGAGGACACTCCAAAAGAAATAATACAGAAATGAAATAAGAAAATTTAATATGGAAATAGTAATGAGTGTTCACACATTCCACATGCAGCTGTAGATATTGTATTATTATCTACATTTATTAGTACAACCCTAAGATGTATATATTTTTATCTTAATTGTACTTGAAAAAGCACAAGATATAGAAGTTAAGGAAATTGCCCAAGGAAAAGTCTAAATTCAAACACTCTAAGTCTGATCTAGATGTCCAAGAAATAGTTGAAACCATTTTCCATTCAGATATAAATTTTAGGTTTATTAACCTCAGTGCAGTCATCTTATTTATGAGACTCTCGTAGAGAGAAGAGTAAGTGAAAGAAAGGATTGCCTAGAAAAGAGGTCACAAGTCAATCAATAAGCAGAATGGTTAGAAAAGGCAGCCTAAAGGAAAATAAAAGAAAACAGACAGAGTAGTAGAGAAAAATTGAGGAAAATGTGAAATAGTGGAAATCAAACTATCATGACTTTCATAAGTTACCTCACATGTAGCAGAGTTTGAGTTGTGAAGACTGAATTGTGTCCAAAGAGTGAAACAAGTGACAGACTAGAGGTGATCTTGTCTGGACTAGTATAATTGGTTTAAAAATCAAGTGAGTTGATGAATAAATTGCCTATTTTACCTCCTGCATTGGCAGGCAGGTTCTTTTCTACTTGTGCCATCTGGGGAGCCCAACATTTTCTTACTTTTCTGAAAAAAAAAAAAAAAAAAATTGAAACAAAACAAACATACTACTACAAAATACTTACAGGGAGTGGAAATGTGTCATTGTCAAATGTGTTTAGAAAGAAATAGTATTCTGCTTAGAGTTTTAATACCAAAAAAACTGCTCTTACTAAGAACCCTTCGATGAGAAAAGAGAAAGAAAGCTCTCAACATCTAGAGATTATTAAATTGTAGGATCTTGTTAGAAGGCATTAGGGTTTTCACTGTCTAAGGAATTGAAAACAAAGGGATCCATTCAATGACACAATTTCAAAATTTGGCTTGTAATTTGCAAAGAAATTTTAATAGGACAAGGATAACCTAGGAAGCATAAACATATACAACATATTCTAATAGTGGCAGGAAAATATAGACAATGGTAAGTATTAAAAATATTACAGACATACATTTGAAATAAATTGTCAATGAGGCAAACCTGAAAACATTTGGATTGTAACTGAATCTTTTAGAAAATATGTCCGTGATGTCCATGAGAAATGTCTTTAACACACCTCTGAGAAGCTGGACTGGATTAACTGAAACAGGATAGACTGTGTAATAAGAATCACTGCCAGTATAAGAGCTAACATACATGCAAAATTTAATTTTAGGATTTTCTTAAGACCATTGTAAGTGATTTTTTTTTCTTCTTCTTATTTATTTATTTATTTTTTGGGGGTGGGATTACCTTTCTGTTAGAAGCATGTCTGGAGACAGGAAATTGGGAAGGCAGACTTCTTGACCCCAAAGCAACTTATTCAAAGAGAGGTGTTGTTTTTATTTCATTATTTATAAGAAGATATGTTGAACTGACATCAATAGCAGTTAAGCTGTAAATTCATTAAAAGCAGAAGCATGAAATAACAGGATTAAAAAATGAATAGTCAGTTTGTGAGACACAAAGAGGGGATAAAACACTGCCATGTGCTATGCATTTACTTTTCTGGAAAACTGTTGTATAGGAGTCACTCTCAGATTTATTTCTCATGAAGTTAAAAACCAGCCAGGACTCTGGAATTCCTCATGCAAAGTCTTCCTTATTGTTTCAAGCAGACTGGACAGGAGACCACAATTAAGGATCAAACACCAAACCACACTAACCATCTTCATCTTGGTGGGGTTAATAGAAGACATTAGACTGAAATTTTTGCTTTCTATTTTTCTATTTCTGTCCTACATGTTGAGTGTATTGGGAAGCAAGCACCATCACCCTCACCCAGATTGATTCCCACCTTAAAACACCTGTGTATCTTTTCCTACAAAATTTCTCCTTCTTAGACATTTCATTCACAACTATTTGTATTCCCAGATTCATGTATAGCATATCAACTGGGGACAAGTCAGATACATGGCTAATAGAACATATGGCTGTTCTGTGTGCTGTGTTGACCTTCATCATCACCCTCATGTGTGTAGTTCTTTCCTACATTTATATCATCAGGACTATTCTAAGGTTTTCCCTCTGTTCAGCAAAGAAAAAGAAATGCAAAAGGGCAAAATGGTTGTCTGAGGAGGCCTTACAAGTAGCTGAGAAAAGAAGAGAAGTTAAAGGCAAAGGAGAAAAGGAAAGGTATACCCATCTGAATGCAGAGTTCCAAAGAATAGCAAGGAGAGAAAAGAAAGCCTTCTTAAGTGATTAATGTGAAGAAATACAGGAAAACAATAGAATGGGAAAGACTAGAGCTCTCTTAAAGAAAATTAGAGATACTAGGGGAACATGTCATGCAAAAATGGGCTCAATAAAGGATACAAACTGTATGGACTTAACAGAAGCAGAAGCTATTAAGAAGAGTTGACAATACACAGGAAAACCATAGAAAAAAAAATCTTCATGACCCAGATAATCACGATGGTGTGGTCACTTACCTACAGCCAGACATCCTGGAGTGTGAAGTCAAATGAGCCTTAGGAAGCATTACTAAGAACAAAGCTAGTGGAGGTGATGGAATTCAGTTGAGCTTTTCAAATCCTTAAAGATGATGCTGTGAAAGTCGTGCACTCAATATGACAGCAAATTTGGAAAACTCAGCAGTGGTCACAGGACTGGAAAAGGTCAGTTTTCAGTCCAATGCCAAAGAATGTTAAAACTACTGAACAATTGCACTCATCTCACAAGGTAGCAAAGTAATGCTTAAAATTCTCCAAGCTAGGCTTCAACAGTATGTGAACCGGGAAATTCCAGATATTCAAGCTGGATTTAGAAAAGGTGGAGGAACCAGAGATCAAATTACCAACATCCATTGGATCATAGAAAAGGCAAGAGAATTCCAGAGAAACATCTACTTCTGCATTATTGACTACACCAAAACCTTTGACAGTGTGGATCACAACAACAAACTCTGGAAAATTCTTTCAAGAGATGGGAATACCAAACCACCTTACCTGCCTCCTGCAAAACCTGTATGCAGGTCAAGAAGAAACAGTTAGAACCGGACATGGAACAACAGACTGGTTTTGGATTGAGAAAGGAGTATGTCAAGGCTGTATATTGTCACCCTGCTTATTTAACTTATATGCAGAGTACATCATGTGAAATGCCAGGTTGGATGAAGAACAAGCTGGAATCAAGATTGCTGGGAGAAATATCAATAACCTCAGATATGCAGATGACACCACCCTTATGGCAGAAAGTGAAGAGGAACTAAAGAGCCTCTTGATGAAGGTGAAAGAGGAGAGTGAAAAAAAGCTGCTTAAAATTCAACATTCAGAAAAAGAAGATCATGACACCCAGTCCAATCACCTTAGGGCAAATAGATGGGGAAAAAATGGAAACAGTGCCAGATTTTATTTTCTTGGGCTACAAAATCACTGCAGATGGTGACTGCAGCCATGAAATTAAAAGATGTCTGCTCCTTGGAAGAAAAGCTATGACCAACCTAGACAGCATATTAAAAAGCAGAGACATTACTTTGCCGACAAAGGTCTCTACAGTCAAAGCTATGGTTTTTCCAGTAGTCATGTATAGATGTGAGAGTTGGACCATAAAGAAGGCTGAGCACCAAAGAATTGATGCTTTCAAACTGTGGTGCTGGAGAAGACTCTTGAGAGTCCCTTGTATAGCTAGGGAGATTAAACCAGTCAATCCTTGAATAGTCATTGGAAGGACTGCTGCTGAAGTTGAAATTGCAATGATTTGGCCACCTGAAGTGAAGAGCCAACTCATTGAAAAGACCTTGATGCTGGGAAAGATTGAGGGCCAGAAAAGAAAGGGGCAACAGAGGATGAGACAGTTGGATGGCATCATTGACTCAAAGGATGTAAGTTTGAGCAAACTCCGTGAGTGAGCAAAGGACATGAAAGCCTGGTGTGCTGCAGTTTATGGGATCACAAAGAATCAGGCATGATTTAGTGACAAAACAACAAAATAAAGCTAAAAATTAAAATATATAATTATGAATATAAAGTATATGTAAGCATAAATGCAAAAATACTTATTAGTTTTTTAATGAAATAAAATAAGATCATAAATATAGATATAAAAAGGCCCATGAGATACAACCTAAATGTCCACCAACAAATGAATGGATGAAGAAGATGTGGTGTATATATATATATATACAATGGAATATTAGCCATAAAAAATGAATAATTTCATTTGAAGCAACATGGATGCAACTAGAGATTATCAGAGTAAGTAAGGCAGAAAAGGAAAGTCAATACATATGATATCACTTACATGGGAAATCTAAAATATGACACAAATACACTTATCTATAAATCAAAAACAGACTCACAGACATAGAGAAGAGACTTGTGGTTGCTGGGAGGGACATTGAGAGGAATGCAGTGGATATTTGGGGTTAGCAGGAGCAAACAAGTATAAATAGAATGTATAAATAACACTATCCCACTGTATTACAGAAGAAACTATATTCAATCTCCTGTGAAAAACCACAGTGGAAAGAATATAAAAAATAATATATGTGTATGTATAACTGAAAGACTTTGCTATAAAGCAGAAATAAACACACCATTGTAAATCAACTCTACTTCAATTTTCAAAAAAACCCTATGTGATACAAAAACAAAAGAAATATAAATATCTGGGAGGTATTTCTGAAAACTATCAATGTAGGTTATCACTTTGCTTTTTTCTTTTGATAAAATATTTTTTTCTCTATTATTTTCTGAATACTTATACTGACACTAAACATTAATTACAACTTTATGGGATTAATAAATTGGAAAAATTGTCTGTATCATATTGCAAATGCCTAACATACTGTTGAAATAAAATAACACATGGTTGCCTTTTGTCTTGTAATCTGATACTTATTATTGCATACCTGCACTGCTTCTGGTGCTAATGTTACTTATACCTGCCTCTCTGGGGACATTTTCCCCAGATCTGTATTTCCTGCTCTATCCCCAAAGTCTACTACACCAGAGATTCATTGATAATGATAAGATAAATCCACCAAGGACATGTTTGTTTGTTTCACATAATTGAAAATTTGCTCAATATTTTTTAAGGGAAATTCTCTGTTTAGAACTATGTCCTAAAAGAAAAAAAAAAAAATGTCCTTCTGCCAGAAACAATAGAATATCTATTTTCCCAACAACAGAAAGAAATTCTTTCCTAACCATTTAAACTACTGTTAGCTCTGTAGTTCCAGGGTAAAGACTTCCTGGGCTCAGGGGTAGACAGGCTTTCTCTTGAGAAAATCGGCATCTTGTGTGGGTGGAGGATGACTTAGTGAAACTCTCTTACTGCAGAGACTGCTATGAGTGTGAGTGTGTGCTCCTAAGAATGGTCTGAGTCCACCTTCCTCTCTCCTCTATGAGACCTTCCTGGAGGACTTTTTTCACTCTTTGCAACTTTGGGGTTCAGCAAACATCTGAGGTTACAACTATCAGAGAAGTATTTTTTTTTTAATTTTTCTGTCCATTTTCTCTAGAATGATGCTTTCTTCTGAGCAATGTATGTATACCAACATAACTGATATGATTTGTCACTTTAAAATTATATGAAAGGTTTCAACAACCACTTATGAAGTGTGGCTTCACAGTATGAGTGGCAAGTACAGGACAGTCATTGATTAGCTGCCTTCATGTATCAATATGATGAAGGTCATCTAAATGCAGTGGATATTAGAGGGACACTCTTATGTGTTCTCTGCCATAACTTCATCCTTATTTGAAATAAAAATTGTGTATAAAATAGGTGAACTATATCTCTATTGAGTGACTTATTTGCTTATGCTTTATAACTCAGTGACTTCTTCCTCTAAAAGTCTTTCACATTTTAATGAAAACTCAATTTTAACATCTTTATCTATATCAGTTAGTTCCTTGAGTGCTGTTAATATGACATCTGTCCAAAGTAGGTTGAAGCCTCTGTTTTTTTCTTTGCTCAATGACCTTTTACAAGGAATTAACAATGGAGCAGAATGTGGCCCTAGAGGGGGAAAAGGGGGCCTGAGCCCATCAGATGACAAATTGGCGGCTCAGTGGTAAAGAATCTGCCTGCCAATGCAGGAGATACTGGTTTGATCCCTGGTTTGGGAAAATACCCTGGAGAACAGATTAGCAACCCATTCCAGTATTCTTGCCTGGAGAATCCCATGGACAGAGGAGCCTGGCAAGCTATAGTCCACAGGGTCACAAAGAGTCATGAACATATATGCTGACCAGGAGAATTTATTATTTTAAAGCTTCTTTTAAGTGGCGTGTGTGTTAGTCGCTCATTTTTGCCCGACTCTTTGTGACCACATGGACTGTAGCCCGCCAGGCTCCTCTGTCCTTGGGATTTCCCAGGCCAGCATACTAGAGTAGGTAGCCATTCCTTTACCTTCATTTAAATGGTATGATCTTTGAAATTCAGTGATTGAGTGGACGTTAACCTGATCTATGTGAATATAACCTTTGCCAAATCATTCTTCAATGGTCCAGATGTATTTTTTAAAAGGGTCTTCTGAATAAAACATTGAGAAAAAGTGTAGAAATTAAGCAGTGTTATAGAATACTACAGTGTCAGGTGATATGGTCAAATATCAGAGTTCACCTTGATTTTCTAAAAATTATTAAGGTTTTACATTAGTTTAACATTACAGAAAAGTTAACAAATAGCATGGGCACACTGCTGTGGATAGAAATAGAGCATTAAAAGCACCTTATAAGCTGTAAATGTACCTAGACCTTGTTCCTACCCTCATGCTGCTACCTGAATAGAGCTACTGTTCTGATTTCTTCTTTTTTAATGTAAATTTTATATTTTCCAAACAAAAAAGTGAGGAGTGGCATTGTTTTCCATTTTTGCAAATCACAATG
The DNA here is from genome assembly GCF_023699985.2 of Odocoileus virginianus. Lineage (NCBI taxonomy): Eukaryota > Metazoa > Chordata > Mammalia > Artiodactyla > Cervidae > Odocoileus > Odocoileus virginianus. The sequence goes on along the minus strand of NW_027224576.1, from coordinate 1,789 downwards.
TTTGCCTTAACAAAGGACAGGACAGTGAGTTCTCACATCTGCTTCTGACAACACTTGCTGAGACCCTCAATTGTGTCCTATTCATTGTGACCCTATGGACTGTAGCCCACCAGGGTCCTCTGTCCATGGGATTTCCCAGGCAAGAATACTGGAGTGCATTGCCATTTCCTTCTCCATAATGTCCTGGTTTCTAGCTCCATAGATTTGCTGTGCTTATCTTTGAAATCTCTGTGAATGGAATTCTTTTCTGTCTTGCTTCTTCACTCAAAATTTTGTGACAACTCTCCATGCTATTGCATGTAGCAGTATTATTACCACCATGATTGTTTTACTCTTCTATTTTATAAATATAATTACAATTTAAAAATTGATTCCCTTATTGGAAGTCATTTTGGTGTTCTAAGTTTTTGAATTATTAAAAATAATGCCACTTTGAATTTTCTTAAACATCCATTTATTTGGAGTACCTATGTATGCATTTCTATTGGGCAAAAACCTAGAATAATAATATCCTGTTTCATGGATATCTGGATATTCAACTTAACAGTCAAAAAGTTTTCATAGCGTCTTTAGGAATGTCTACACCAACTAAGATATTAATGTTCTATGTACAATACATTTTTAAAGATACTTGGTATGGTCAATTCATTTAATGTTAGTTTTCCTCATGGTTGTACAGTCGTTGTGAATTTAATTTCCTTTTCCCTAAATCCTAAAAAGTTTACATTTTCATATGTTCACTGGTATTTAGATGTCCTCTTTTGTGAGAAAACTTGCCTAATTTTTATTAGGCTTGGTTTTGTCTTATTGATTTGTAGTATAATTTTTTAAATGCTGGGTTCTGTCTTTGAGAGTTTTTGCAAATATCTTCTTTTACTCCATGACTTGTCTTCTTTAATCAATTGTACTTAGAATGCATTATATTTAAACCTACATATGTAACATCCTAGTGGATTCTGAGAAAACTATATATACATCTTCATAACCACTACTGAAATCAAGATATATAATGCTATGTAGCATTCCATGTTTATATATATCACAATTTATTTATAATCTCTTGACCTTTAGTTATATTGCATTCCACTTTGTTATTTTGAATAAACATCCAATTGTCAAGTTTATCTGTGAAATATATATATATATATATACACACATATATATTTTTTTTCTACTCATAGTAAGTTCTTAGGGACAGAGTTGATATGTCATATTTGAATTGTGGTACTGGAGAACACTGTTCAGAATCCCTTGGCCTGTAAGGAAATCAAACCAGTCAATCCTGAAGGAAATAAACCCTGAATATTCATTGGAAGGACTGATGTTGATGTTGAAGCTCCAAAATTTGGCCTCCTTGTGCAAAGAAAGGACTCATTGGAAAAGACCCTGATGATGAGAAAGATTGAAGGCAAAAGGCAGTGATGGAAGAGGATGAGATGGTTAAAGAGCATCACTGTCTCACTGGACATTAATATCAGCAAACTCCAGCAGATGATGGAGGACAAAGGAGCCTGGCGTGCTACAGTCCATGGGGTCACAGAGAGTCAGACATGACTTAGTGACTGAACAGTGTCTTCTCTAGGCAATCCTTTCTTTCATTTCACCCTCTCTCTAGGAGGTTCTCATAAATAAGGTGACTTCACTTAGATAGATAATCCCCAAATTTATATATGCATGAAGAGGGCATCCTACAGAATTCTGACTTCAATATTCAACTTTTTCGACATCTAGATCAGAGTTAGAGGGTTTAAATTTAGACTTTTCCTTGGAAAATTCTATCTGGCTTTAA
>NW_027224575.1:0-11665 GCF_023699985.2 Odocoileus virginianus | reverse complement strand
AAATATAAACAGGACACGCTGCCCTGGTGGCTCAGTGGTAAAGAACCCACCCGCCAAGTCAGGAAACACAAGTTCCACCGCTGGTTCTTGAAGATTACCTGGAGAAGGAAATGGAAACCCACTCCAATATTTTTGCCTGAGAAATCCTATGGACAGAGGAGCCTGGTGGACTACAGTCCATATGATCCTCAAAAAGTGTCAGACATGATTGAGCAACAGCAGCAGCAACCAGGACACTTATTATGTGACCTGTATCTCTAAATAGAAGACTATTTGTCCTCTGATCTTCCGTTTGCTGTTTCTACCTTATGCCAAGCTAATGTGTTGAAACTCTCATCCTTTATTTCTTAATAGTGGCTGTTAAGTTTTTCAGCTCTAGAATTTTTATCTGTTGTTATTTTGTCAATTTCTTTTGTCAATTAATTACACGAGGCCGTCAATCACAGCTATTTAAATTCTCCATCAGATAACTCTAGTAGCTGAATAACTTGGGAAATTCTTTCCAATGTCTTTTTCCTCCTGGTTTTCTATGCAATTTCTTTTATGAGTATTGTTTTTAGGAATAGACATTGTAGATGAAAAAGTGGTAGAATCCCTTTGGGAAAGATTTTATTTTGTTTTTCCTGTTTATGGATAGATTTAGAGACAAAAGAGCTTGTTTAACTTATTCTTAGTGCAATGGTTGGCTGAAACCAATTGTGGTGCTGTCAGAAGCACAACTCTCCCTAGAGTCGGTGAGCCTGAAGATTATGATAACCTTACTGTTTTGTTTATATCAGACTTTATCATTAGGTCGTTATTTAGCTTAATTCAATTTCCTGTTCTTCAATCCACCAATCCTCTGATCATTGCTGTTTCTACAGGAAACCACACCCAGGTGCTGCCCCAGTGCAACGACTCCGTGTCTGAACCAGCAGGCTCTGTAGCCTCAGACGAGAGCGCCCTCTACTGCTCAGGTGAGGGTCCCACAGGAGAGAAGAACATTTTCCCAGCCCCCGCCGCCATCAACGCCCCATTGTCCCATTTCTCTCTCCTCAGACAGCAGACAGCTCCGCCTGGTGGACGGGGGCGGTCCCTGCGCCGGGAGAGTGGAGATCCTTGACCAGGGCTCCTGGGGCACCATCTGTGATGACGGCTGGGACCTGGACGATGCCCGTGTGGTGTGTAGGCAGCTGGGCTGTGGAGAAGCCCTCAATGCCACGGGGTCTGCTCACTTCGGGGCAGGATCAGGACCCATCTGGTTGAACGACTTGAACTGCACAGGAAATGAGTCTCACGTGTGGAAGTGCCCTTCCCGGGGTTGGGGGCAGCACGACTGCAGACACAAGCAGGACGCGGGGGTCATCTGCTCAGGTGGGTGCTGCACACAGTCCACAGGCTGGGGGAGATGTGGGGCACTGTAGGACGGGAGTCTGAGCTCTGAGGGAGAGATGCTGAAAGGACCAGAGATGGAAGCTTCCTCCCATGGATCCGATCTTTCCAGCAGACATGAAGACTAGGTGCTTTCACTTCTTCCTGTAGCAGTGGACCTTCTAGCCCTTTCTTCTCAGCAGAGTTTCCTGGCAGAGCCGTTTCTTAGAATTTACAGTTAAAAGTAGGATTCACCTTGCCTTACATGTGGGACGAAAACCTTAAGTCCATGGTACTAGTTTCTGTGGCAAATTACCACATAGTTGTTGAAAACAACATATATTTATTGCCTTGGAGTTCTGTAGGGTTGATGTTCAACAGGATCTCCCTGTTGGAATTAAGATTTCAGCAGGGCCACATCACTTCTGAGGCTTTGGTGAAGAATCCCGTTTTTTATATCAAGGTTCTTTTCAGACGATTTGCATTCCTTGGCTCATAGCGCCCCTTCAGCCATCATCAGACCAGCAATGCTGCAGGTCTCTAACCATTATCCAGAGTCACACCTCCCTGGAGCCAGAGCCAAGAAAGAGTGCTTCTATAGGTTTGGCCAAAAGCTTCCTCCATTTTTTTCCTGTAAGATGATCTAGTAACACTTAGTTGTCTTTCACTTCATTTGAAACAATTTTGTTAGATTGTATTGTGACAGCTGTCATATCAGCATGCATTTTAAAAAAAATAAAAATTGGTGAATTTTTGTGTAGCTATTTTAATATTGAAGATGGAAGAAAAAAGCAACATTTTTGCATATCATGCTTTATTATATCAAGAAAGGTTAGAAACACAACTGAGATGCAAAACAAATTTGTAGAGTGTATGGAAGTGTGGTGACTGATCACATTCATCAAAAGTGATTTATTAAGTTTTGTGTTGGAGATTTCTCACTGGACAGTACTGCACAGTAGGGTAGACCAGTTGAAGTTGATAGCAGTCTAATTGAGATATTACTTGAAGACAATCAACGTTAAACCATGCAGGAGACAGCCAACATACTCAAAACGTCCAAATCCAGCACTGAAAGTCATTTGTACCAGCTTGGTTATATTAATTGCTTTGATGTTTGGGTTTCACATAAGTGAAAAAAACCATGGCAGTATTTCTATATGAGATTCTCTACTTAAACGTAATGAAAACATTTTGCTTTTAAAACAAATTGTGATGGGTGATAAAAAGTGGATACTGTACAATAATGTGGAATGGAAGAGACTGTGGGGCAAGTAAAATGAATCACCACCAACCAACCAAAGGCCAGTCTTCTTCCAAAGAAAGGTAATCTTGTGTATGTGGTGGTATTGGAAAGGAGTCCTCTATTAAGGGAGTACCTTCCATAAAACCAAATGATAATTCCAACAAGTACTGTTCCCCATTAGACCAACTGAAAGCTGCACTTAATGAAGCATTAAGAATTGATCCAGAGAAAATGCATAATCTTCCATCAGGATAATGCAAGACCACATACGTCTTTGTAGGCCAGGCAAAAACTGCCACAGTTTGGCTAGTTCTGATTCATCAGCTGTGTTTACCAGAAAATTCAGTTTTAGCTTTCCATTCATTTAGATCTTTACAAAATTCTCTTAATGGAAAAAATTTAAATTCCCTGCAAGACTATAAAACATGCTTGAAATAGTTCTTTGCTTAGAAAGTAAAAGTTTTTGGAAGAGGGAATTATGAAGTTGTCTGAAAACGGCAGAAGGTAGTGGAAAAAAATGATGAATATGCTGTTCAATAAAGTTCTTGGTGAACATGAAAATGTGTCTTTTGTTTTGACTTAAAAACCAAAGGAACTTTCTGACCAATCCAATAAGAATGTGATTAGACTGGGTTCACATAGTTAATCCACAATATTCCAACTTAATATCACCATCCCAAGATTCTTAACCTTAATCACATCTGTGAAATCCCTTTTGCCAGGTAAGGTAACATATTCATGGTTCCAGGGATTTGGATGAGACATCTGAGGGTTCATTATTCTGCCACCTCCCCAATATTATATCACATCCCTTTCACTCTCTTAGAGGTTTTGTCAGGAAGCAGAATTCAGCTCCCTCCCCTACAGGTGCCCAGGTTGCTTTTCCTCTCTGTTCATATTCACTACATCATGGTTGTAGAAATGTCTAAAAATATAGACACAAATGGGAAAAGTCAGGTAAAAGGGAGACAACTTTCAGTCTTATCACTAAATGAGTATCTCCTCAGGTGGTTCAGGGTGGAATGGCCACTATTTCTGGGAGAGAGGATAACCCTGAACAAAGAGTGAAGTTCTCACCAGTCCTGATTCCTCCCTTTCAATCTTAGAGTTCCTGGCCCTCAGGATGGTGAGCGAGGACCAGCAGTGTGCTGGGTGGCTGGAAGTTTTCTACAATGGGACCTGGGGCAGTGTCTGCCGAAGCCCCATGGAAGACATCACCGTGTCCGTGATCTGCAGACAGCTTGGCTGTGGGGACAGTGGAAGTCTCAACACTTCTGTTGCTCTTAGAGAAGGTTCTAGACCCCGGTGGGTAGATGGAATCCGGTGTCAGAACACGGATACCTCTCTCTGGCAGTGTCCTTCTGATCCTTGGAATTGCAGTTCATGCTCTCCAACAGAGGAAGCCTACATCTCATGTGCAGGTGAATTACTGTCTGTTTCTGTGTCTGTCTTAAACCCACAGAATGTTAACAGTAAGATTTTATATTTTCATATTTAAGTCATGAATTTAACATAGGTCCACAAAATGAAGTTAAGACCAGTTCAGTTAAGTCACTCAGTGGTGTCGGACTCCTTGCGACTCCATGGACTGCAGGACGCCAGGCTTCCCTATCCATCACAAACTCCCGGAGCCAACTCAAACTCATATCCATCGCGTCAGTGATGCCATCCAACCATCTCATCCTCTGTTGTCACCTTCTCTTCCAGCCTTCAATCTTTTCCAGCATCAGGGTCTTTTCAAATGAGTCAGCTTTTCACAGCAGGTAGCCAAAGTATTTGAGTTTCAATTTCAGCATCAGTCCTTCCAATGAATATTCAGGACTCATTTCCTTTAGAATGGACCTGTTGGATCTCCTTGCTGTTCAAGGGATTCTTAAGAGTCTTCTCCAACACCACAGTTTAAAAGCATCAATTCTTCAGCACTCAGCTTTCTTTACATTCCAACTCTCACACCCATACATGAATACTGGGATATTCATAGCTTTGACTAGATGGACTTTTGTTGGTAAAGGAATGTCTCTTATTTTTAATATACTGTTTAGGCTTGTCATAGCTTTTCCTCCAAGGAGCAAGCATCTTTTAATTTCATGGCTGCAGTCACCATCTGCAGTGATTTTGGAGCCCCCAAAATAAAGTCTGTCACTGTTTCCATTGTTTCCCCATCTATTTGTCATGAAGTGATGGGACCAGATGCCATGATCTTAGTTTTCTGAATGCTGAGTTTTAAGTCAACTTTTTCACTCTCCTCTTTCACTTTCATCAAGAGGCTCTTTAGTTCTTCTTTGCTTTCTGCCATAAGGGTGGTGTCATCTGTGTATCTGAGGTTATTGATATTTCTCCCAGCAATCTTGATTCCAGCTTGTGCTTCATCCAGCCTGGCATTTCACATGATGTACTCTGCATATAAGTTAAATAAGCAGGATGACAATATACAGCCTTGATGTACTCCTTTCCCAATTTGGAACCAGTCTGTTGTTCCATGTCCAGTTCTAACTGTTGCTTCTTGACCTGCATACAGATTTCTCAGGAGGCAGGTCAGGTGGTCTGGTATTCCCATCTCTTTAAGAATTTTCCACAGTTTGTTGTGATCCACACAGTCAAAGGCTTTGGAATAGTCAATAAAGCAAAAGTAGATATTTTTCTGGAACTCTCTTGCTTTTTTGATGATCCAGCGGATGTTGGCAATTTGATATCTGGTTCCTCTGCCTTTCTAAATCCAGCTTGAACATCTGGAAGTTCACATTCACCTACTGTTGAAGCCTGGATTGAAGAATTTTGTGCATTACTTTGCTAGGGTGTGAGATGGGTGCAACTGTGTGGTAGTTTGAACATTCTTTGGCATTGCCTTTCTTTGGGATTGGAATGATGACTGACTTTTTTCACTCCTGTGGCCACTGCTGAGTTTTCCAAACTAGCTGGCATATTGAGTGAAGGACTTTAACAGCATTATCTTTTAGGACTTGAAATAGCTCAAGTGGAATTTCATCACCTCCACTAGTTTTGTTCATAGTGATGTTTCCTAAGGCCCACTTCGCATTCCAGGATGTCGGGTTCTAGGTGAGTGATCACACCATCATGGTTTTCTGGGTCCTGAAATTCCTTTTTGTATAGTTCTTCTGTGTATTCTTGCCACCTCTTGTTAATATCTTCTGCTTCTATTAGGTCCAGTGTGTTCTCTTGGCAGATGGTCGACACTGAAATCAGATTGATTATATTCTTTGCAGCCAAAGAGAAGCTCTTTGGCTTCTTTGGCTTCTTCTTTGGAGAAGCTCTATACATTCAGCAAAAACAAGACTGTGAGCTTACTGTGGCTCAGATCATGAACTCCTTATTGCCAAATTCAGACTTAAATTGAAGAAAATGGAGAAAACCACTAGACCATTTAGGTATGACCTAAATCAAATCCCTTATGACTATACAGTGGAAGTAAGAAATAGATTTAAGGCACTAGGTCTGATATACACAGTCCCTGATGAACTATGGATGGAGGTTCATGACACTGTACAGGAGACAGGAATCAAGACCATTCCCAAGAAAAAGAAATGCAAAAAAGCAAAATGGCTGTCTGAGGAGGCCTTACAAATAGCTGTGAAAAGAAGGGAAGCAAAAGCAAAGGAGAAAAGGAAAAATATTCCCATTTGAATGCAGAGTTCCAAAGAATAGCAAGGAGAGATAAGAAAGCCTTCCTCAGTGATCAATGCAAAGAAATAGAGGAAAACAATAGAATGGGAAAGACTAGAGATCTCTTCAAGAAAATTAGAGACAGTAAGGGAATATTTCATGCAAAGATGAGTGCAATAAAAGACAGAAATGGTATGGACCTAACAGTCAGTCAGTTCAGTCACTCAGTTGTGTCCAATTCTTTGCGACCATATGAACCACAGTACACCAGGCATCCCTGTCCATCACCAACTCCCAGGTCTACCCAAACCCATGTCCATTGAGTCTGTGATGCCATCCAACCATCCCATCCTCTGTTTTCCCCTTCTTTTCCTGCCCTCATTCTTTCAGCATCAGGGTCTTTTCAAATGAGTCAACTCTTTGCATCAGGTGGCCAAAGTATTGGAGTTTCAGCTTCAGCATCAATCCTTCCAATGAACACCAAGGACTGATCTCCTTTAGGATGGACTGGTTGGATTTCCTTGCAGTCCAAGGGACTCTCAAGAGTCTTCTCCAACATCACAGTTCAAAAGCATCAATTCTTCAGTGCTCAGTCTTCTTTATAGTCCAACTCTCACATCCATACATGACTACTGGAAAAACCATAGCCTTGACTAGATGGACCTTTGTTGACAAAGTAATGTCTCTGCTTTTTAATATGCTGTCTAGGTTGGTCACAACTTTCCTTCCAAGGAGTAAGTGTCTTTTAATTTCATGACTGCAATCACCATCTGCAGTGATTTTGCAGCCCAGAAAAATAAAGTCAGCCACTGCTTCCACTGTCTCTCCATCTATTTGCCATGAAGTGTTGGGGCCAGATGCCATAATCTTTGTTTTCTGAATGTTGAGCTTTAAGCCAACCACTTCACTTCCTCTTTCACTTTCCTCAAGAGGCTGTTTAGTTCTTCACTTTCTGCCATAAGGTTGGTGCCATTTGCATATCTGAGGTTATTGTTATTTCCCCCAGCAATCTTTTTTTTTTAATATATATATATTTTTTTCATTTCCCCTGGCAATCTTGATTCCAGCTTGTGATTCTTCCAGCCCAGCGTTTCTCATGATGTACTCTGCATATAAGTTAAATAAGCAGGGTGATGATATACAGCCTTGACGTACTCCTTTTCTTTCTTGGAACCAGTCTGTTGTTCCATGTCCATTTCTAACTGTTGCTTCCTGACCTGCATACAGGTTTCTCAAGAGGCAGGTCAGGTGATCTGGTATTCCCATCTCCTTCAGAATTTTCCACAATTTATTGTGATGCACACAGTCAAAGGCTTTGGTATAGTCAACGTTTTTCTGGAACTCTCTTGCTTTTTTGATGATCCAGCAGATGTTGGCAATTTGATCTCTGGTTCCTCTGCCTTTTCTAAATCCAGCTTGAACATCTGGAAGTTCACAGTTCACATATTGCTGAAGCCTGGCTTGGAGAATTTTAAGCATTACTTTACTAGCGTCTAAGATGAGTGCAATTGTGTGGTAGTTTGAGAAATCTTTGGCATTGCCTTTCTTTGGGATTGAAACAAAAACTAACATTTTCCAGTCCTGTGGCCACTGCTGAGTTTTCCAAATTTGCTGGCATATTGAGTGCAACACTTTCACAGCATCACCCTTCAGGATTTGAAATAGCTCAACTGGAATTCCATCACCTCCACTAGCTTTGTTCATAGTGATGTTTTCCAAGGACCACTTGACTTCACATTCCAGGATGTCTGGCTCTAGGTGAGTGATCACACCATCATGATTATCTGGGTCATAAAGATCTTTTTTGTACAGTTCTTCTGTGTATTCTTACCACCTCTTCTTAATATCTTCTGCTTCTGTTAGGTCCCTACCATTTCTGTCCTTTATTGAGCCCATCTTTGCATGAAATATTCCCTTGTATCTCTAATTTTCTTGAAGAGATACTCTAGTCTTTCCCATTCTATTGTTTCCTCTATTTCTTTGCATTGATCACTGAGGAAGGCTTTCTTATCTCTCCTTGCTATTCTTTGGAACTCTGCATTCAAATGGGTATATCTTTCCTTTTCTCCTTTGCTTTTTGCTTCCCTTCTTTTCACAGCTATTTGTAAGGCCTCCTCAGACAGCCATTTTGCTTTTCTGCATTTCTTTTTCTTGGGGATGATGTTGATCACTGCCTCCTGTACAATGTCACAAACCTCCATCCATAGTTCATCAGGCACTCTATCAGATCTAATCTGTTAAATCTATTTGTCAGTTCTACTGTATAATCATATGGAATTTGATTTAGGTCATACCTGAATTGTCTAGTGGTTTTCCCTAGTGAGACTGAGCCAGAACTGTGTCTGAGTGTCTCCTGTGGAGGTGCAGGTCAGCAGTGGCCTGCTGCAGGGGCTCTGGGTGCAGCAGACCTGGGTATGGCATAAGCCCTCTTGGAGGAGGTTGCCATTAACCCCACCATAGAACCACCAGAACTTACACAGGGCTGGGGAAACAGACTCTTGGAGGGCACAAACAAAACCTTGTGTGCACCAGGACCCAGGAGAAAGGAGCAGTGACCCCAGAGGAGACTAACTCAGACATGCCCATGAGGGTCCAGTAGTCTCGGGCAGAGACATGGGTCAGCGGTGGCCTGCTGCAGGGTCGGAGGCACTGAGTGCAGCAGTGCATGCATGGGACCTTTTGAAGGAGGTCACCATTATCTTCATTACCTCCACCATAGTTTGGCCTCAGGTCAAGCAACAGGGAGGGAACACAGCCCCACCCATCAACAGAAAATTGGATTAAAGATTTACTGAACATGGCCCTGCCCATCAGAACAAGACCCAGTTTCCCCCTCAGTCAGTCTCTCCCATCAGGAAACTTCCACTAACCTCTTATTCCTATCCATCAGAGGGCAGACAGGTTGAAAACCACAATCGAAGAAAACTAACCAAACTGATCACATGAACCAGAGCCTTGTTTAGCTCTATGAAACTATGAGCCATGCTGTGTAGGACCACCCAAGATGGACAGGTCACAGTGGAGAGTTCTGACAAAATGTGGTCCACTGGAGAAGGGAATGGCAAACCACTTCAGTATTCTTGCCTTGAGAACCTCATGAACAGTATGAAAAAGCAAAAAGGTATGACACCAAAAGATGAACTCCCCAGGTTGGTAGGTGCCCAATATGCTACTGGGGTAGCATGGAGAAATAACTCCAGAAAGAATGAAAAGGCAGAGCCAAAGGAAAACAACACCCAGTTGTGGATGTGATGGGGGATGGAAGTAAAGTCCAATGCTGTAAAGAGCAATATTGCATAGGAACCTGGAATGTTAGGTCCACAAATCAAGGCAAATTGGAAATGGTCAAACAGGAGATGGCAAGAGTGAACATCAACATTTTAGGAATCAGTGAACTAAAATGAACTGGAATGGGTGAATTTAACTCAGAAGTTAAGATGGAACTGACTTAATCCACATGTTCCAAAATTATTTTTTAAAAATTTGCATTTGATATATAATTCACATACCAGTATTAGTATTACTTGCAGGTGTACAACATAATGCTTATGTATTTGTATGTATTGGAAAATGTTGACTATCCTAAGGATAGTATAGCTACCAGCTTTTCAATGTTTATTTTTGGCTGTGCTGCATCTTCCATGCTGTGCACAGTCTTTCTCTAGTTGTGTTGAGCAGGATCTGCTCCCTTGTTGTGCTCTGCAGGCTTCTCTTGTGGTGGAGCATGGGCTCCAGGGCGCAAGGGCTTCAGGAGTGGCTGCACACAAGCTCAGTAGTTCTGGGCCGAGGGCTCCAGAGCACAGGCCTAGTAATTGTGGCCCACAGTCTTAGTTGCCCTGCGGTATGTGGGATCTTCCTGGGCCAGAGATAGAGCCAGTGTCCCCTGCATTCAAGGTGGATTCTTAACCACTGGACCATTAGGGAAGCCCTTACTTTTTTCTTGTGATGAGAACTTCTAAGGTGTTCTTTATTACCAACTTTCTCATATAACATACAGCATTAACCCAGGTGGCACTACTGGTAAAGAATCCCCTTGCCAATGCAGGAGACATAAGAGATATGGGTTCCCTCCCTGGGTTGTGAAGATCTCCTGGAGAAGGAAATGGCAACTCACTCCAGTATTCTTGCCTGGGAAATCCCATGGATAGAGAAGCTTCTCAGGCTACAGTCCATAGGGTCACAGATGGGCAAGACTGAGCACACACACATGCCCACATTAACTGTACTCCCCACACTGTACATTACATCCTCATGACATTAACTTTAGTGCTGGAAGTATGTTGTTGTTTAGTCACTAAGTTGTGTTCACCTCTTTTCCGCCCCATGGAGTAGCCTGCCAGGCTCTTCTATCCATGGGATTTCCCAGGCAAGAATACTGGAGTGGGTTGCTATTTCCTTCTCCAGGGGATCTTCTTGACCCAGGGGTCAAACCTGCATCTCCTGCATTTCTAGCAGATTCCTTACCACTGAGCCACTGGGGAAACCCAACAATGCTTACCTAGTAGCAATGCTGTGTAGTAAATTATTTTTAATATGCACTATTTATTATTACAAACAATTACCTTTAACTTATATTTGCATTACTATTAATATCTCACTGATTAGCATGAAGCTAAAGGACTATTTCACTGAATTTTATTCATCTACACATTCATTCAATAAATACTTATTTAGCAACTATCATGGTATTTAGAAAAGGTTCTCCATATACATACTTGTTGAATCTTGTTGAATGAGTGCATACAATATGTGGGCACTGTCCTAATAGAAACACAGGGTAAATAAGATATGCAAAGTCCTTCCTCTAGTAAAACTTTAATTCAGGTAGGGTTTTGTGTGTGTGTGTGTGTGTGTGTGTGTGTACACATTTGTAGATGTCTGTATGTTTTCATATTTGTTATTAGATGCAGGGAGTGATAAAGAAGTAAATATTTAAAGTTATTTTAGAAGACTTTATGATAGCTTTCATTACCATTTTTATTTTTCTCTAGAATGTTTAAATTTTTCTTATTTATTCATTAGTCAGTTCAGTTATTCAGTCATGCCTGACTCTTTGTGATCCCATGGACTGCAGCACGCCAGGCTTCCCTGTCCATCACCAACTCCCGGAGCTTGCTCAAACTCATGTCCATTGAGTCGGTGATGCCATCCAACCATCTCATCCTCTGTCATCTCCTTCTCCTCCTGCCTTCAATCTTTCCCAGCATCAGGGTCTTTTCCAATGAGTCAGTTCTTCCCATCAGGTGGCCAAAGTATTGGAGTTTCAGCTTCAACATCAGTCTTTCCAATGAATATTCAGGACTGATTTCCTTTAGGATTGACTGGTTGGATCTCCTTGCAGTCCAAGGGACTCTCAAGAGTCTTCTCCAACACCACAGTTCAAAAGCATCAATTCTTTGGTGCTCAGCTTTCTTTATAGCCCAACTCTCACATTCATACATGACTACT
>NW_027224574.1:0-11733 GCF_023699985.2 Odocoileus virginianus | reverse complement strand
AAGGAAATGGCAACCCACTCCAGTATTCATGCCTGGAAAATCCCATGGACCGAGAAGCCTGATGGGCTACAATCCATGGGGTCGCAAAGGGTCAGACATGACTGAGCGACTTCACTTCACTTATATGGTGGGCTACGGTCCATGGGATTGCCGAGTCAGACACGGCTGAAGAGACTTAGTATGTAGGCATGTTCTGTGTACAGCTTTAAGTAGGGAAAAGGGAACATAGTTCATTTTTGCCTCACGACCCAGACAATCATGATGGTGTGATCACTCACCTAGAGCCAGACATCTTGGAATGTGAAGTCAAGTGAACCTTATAAAGCATCACTATGAACAAAGCAGGTGGAAGTGACGGAATTCCAGTTGAGCCATTTCAAATTCTGAAAGATGATGCTGTGAAAGTGCTGCACTAAATATACCAGCAAATTTGGAAAACTCAGCAGTGGCCACAGGACTGGAAAAGGTCAGTTTTCATTCCAATTCAAAAGAAAAGCAATCCCAAAGAATGCTCAAACTACTGCACAACTGCACTCATCTCACATGCTAGTAGAGTAATGCTTAAAATTCTCCAAGCCAGGCTTCAGCAATAGGTGAACCATGAACTTCCAGATGTCTAAGCTGGTTTTAGAAAAGGGAGAGGAACCAGAGATCAAATTGCCAACATTCACTGGGTCATCGAAAAAGCGAGAGAGTTCCAGAAAAACATCTATTTCTGTCTTATTGACTACGCCAAAGCCTTTGACTGTGTGGATCACAAAAAACTGGAAAATTCTGAAAGAGATGGGAATACCAGATCACCTGACCTGCCTCTCGAGAAACCTGAATTGCTGGTCAGGAAGGAACAGTTAGAACTGGACATGGAACAACAGACTGGCTCCAAATAGGAAAAGGAACACATCAAGGCTGTATATTGTCACCCTGCTTATTTAACTTATATGCAGAGTACATCATGAGAAACGCTGGGCTGGAAGAAGCACAAGCTGGAATCAAGATGGCTGGGAGAAATATCAGTAACCTCAGATATGCAGATGACACCACCCTTATGACAGAAAGTGAAGAGGAACTAAAAATTCTCTTGATGAAAGTGAAAGAGGAGAGTGAAAAAGTTGGCTTAAAGCTCAACATTCAGAAAACTAAGATCATGGCATCTGGTCCCATCACTTCATGGGAAATAGATGGGGAAACAGTGGAAACAGTGTCAGACTTTATTTTTTTGGGTTCCAAAAATCACTGCAGATGGTGATTGCAGCCATGAAATTAAAAGACGCTTACTCCTTGGAAGGAAAGTTATGACCAAACTAGATAGCATATTAAAAAGCAGAGACATTACTTTGCCAACAAAGGTCTGTCTGGTCAAGGCTATGGTTTTCCCAGTGGTCATGTATGGATGTGAGAGTTGGATTTTGAAGAAAGCTGAGCGCTGAAGAATTGATGCTTTTGAAGTGTGGTGTTGGAGAAGACTCTTTAGAATCCCTTGGACTGCAAGGAGATCCAACCAGTCCATCCTAAAGGAGATCAGTCCTGGGTGTTCATTGGAAGGACTGATGCTGAAGCTGAAACTCCAATACTTTGGCCACTTCATGTGAAGAGTTGACTCATTGGAAAAGACCCTGATGCTGGGAGGGATTGGGGGCAGGAGGAGAAGGGGACAACAGAGGATGAGATGGTTGGATGGCATCACCGACTCAATGGACATGGGTTTGAGTAAACTCCGGGAGTTGGTGATGGACAGGGAGGCCTGGCGTGCTGCGATTCATGGGGTCACAAAGAGTTGGACACGACTGAGCAACTGAACTGAACTGAACTGAAGAAGGCAGCAAGCTCTGAACATGTTTAGTGACAGAAAGCAAGAGAAATTGAACTGGTGGGAAGTTGCTTCGTGGAGGTGGTTTAGTCACTAAGTCGTGTCTGACTCTTGTGACCCCATGGACTGTAGCCTGCCAGGCTCCTCCGTCCATGGGATTCTCCCGTGGAATACTGGAGTGGGTGGCCATTTCCTTCTCAGGGGATCTTCCTGACCCAGGAATCAAACTCTTGCATTGCAGGCAGATTCTTCACCGACTGAGCTACCAGGGATGCCGGGGATGTTGCATAAAGCCTCGCAAAGAACAAGGATCTGTG
Organism: Odocoileus virginianus; assembly: GCF_023699985.2. NCBI lineage: Eukaryota > Metazoa > Chordata > Mammalia > Artiodactyla > Cervidae > Odocoileus > Odocoileus virginianus. Next base: position 9,609 of record NW_027224574.1, on the reverse strand, counting down.
CTAGTTCTTGGTGGAAAGACTCCTTGAGTAAATACTTCTGTTCATCATCATACCTGTGCTTCTCCTTGTTAAACCTCCAGAGGATGTTCTCGAAGACTTCACAGTCCATTTAAGGACATCGCAGTGAAATTCAAATAGACTGATTTGTACCAGTGGTTTTCACACATTTTCACCCTAAACTGCTGGCTTTCTGCAGCTCCCCACACTGGAGACTAAGGAGACCCCTTGCTCTCCGTATGTGTCCAGGTGGACAAGTTCTAGATTACCTGATCTTGTCTTCTTTAGTTTTAATATATACATGATAATATATATTCAGTAAAATGTATATTTAGTAAACAGAAATCTATTTAAATATATATATATTAGGTGAATTTATATACTTTTTCACTAACTTTTATATATTTTTGTTTACAGAAAAATTTATACATTTATAGGTTAAGATGTTAATTTATACTGTTATATTCTTTTATACATTCCAATTTTTTGTCTTCTTTCTTATGTAGATTTGACAAGGCTAAACAGATAAATGAAGAACCAATCAATGGAAATAGAATTCATTCTCTTGGGTTTGACTGATGACCCACAATTACAAACTGTGATTTTCCTGTTTCTCTTTCTCAGTTACACATTGAGCCTGACCGGGAATGTAATCATTATCCTCCTCACCCTCCTGGATATTCACCTCAAAACTCCAATGTATTTCTTTCTTCATAGTTTCTCATTTTTAGAAATCATATTCACAACAGTATGTATTCCCAGATACCTGGTCACCATGGGGACTAAAGAAAAAACCATTTTGTATAATAATTGGGCAGTTCAATTATTCTTCCTTTTATTGGGAGTTACAGAGTATTACTTTCTGGCTGCCATTTCCTATGACCGCTATGTTGCTATCTGGAAACGACTACATTACCCAGTCATCCTGAACAGCAAAGTTTGTTATCAGCTTGTATTCAGCTCTTGGGTATCTGGATACCTAATTATCTTTCCTCCATTTATCATGGGACTCTAGCTGGATTTCTGTGCTTCCAAAGTAGTTGATCACTTTATGTGTGAAATTTCTCCTACCCTTCAGATATCCTGCACAGATACACGTGTTCTAATGTCTTTTATGTTAGCTGTTGTGACACGTGGTCACATTGGTATTAGTGATTCTTTCTAACACTTACATCATTAAGACCATCCTGAGAATAGATCACATCCTGGGCCATAAATCTAGTCTTGGTAAATTCAAAAAAAATGAAATCATTCCAGTCATCTTTTCTGACCACAGTGCAGTAAAATTAGATCTCAATTACAGGAAAAAAATTATTAAAAATTCAAACATATGGAGGTTAAACAACACGCTTCTGAATAACCAACAAATCATAGAAGAAATCAAAAAAGAAATCAAAATGTGCATAGAAATGAATGAAAATGAAAACGCAACAACTCAAAACCTTTGGGACACTGTAAAAGCAGTGCTAAGGGGAAGATTCATAGCATTACAGGCCTACCTCAAGAAACAAGAAAAAAGTCAAATAAATAACCTAACTCTACACCTAAAGCAACTAGAGAAGGAAGAAATGAAGAACCCCAGTGTTAGTAGAAGGAAAGAAATCTTAAAAATTAGGGCAGAAATAAATGCAAAAGAAACTAAAGAGACCATAGCAAAAATCAACAAAGCTAAAAGCTGGTTTTTTGAAAAAAATAAACAAAATTGACAAACCATTAGCAAGACTCATTAAGAAACAAAGGGAGAAGAACCAAATTAACAAAATTAGAAACGAAAATGGAGAGATCACAACAGACAACACTGAAATACAAAGGATCATAAGAGACTACTACCAGCAGCTCTATGCCAATAAAATGGACAACTTGGAAGAAATGGACAAGTTCTTAGAGAAGTATAACTTTCCAAAACTGAACCAGGAAGAAATAGAAGATCTTAACAAACCCATCACAAGCAAGGAAATCGAAACTGTAATCAGAAATCTTCCAGCAAACAAAAGCCCAGGACCAGATGGCTTCACAGCTGAATTCTACCAAAAATTTAGAGAAGAGCTAACACCTATCTTACACAAACACTTCCAGAAAATTGCAGAAGAAGGTAAACTTCCAAACTCATTCTATGAGGCCACCATCACCCTAATTCCAAAATGTTTTAAAAGTGTTTTTTTTTTCAGAGATAGTAATAGATACATGAGCAAAATATCTGGATAGATTAATTGAAAGTTCAGCTTGCAGTTCTTTTAGAGAATAATCTACATAACAGCACTAATTGTTGACAGTTTTTATGTAAGTCAATCAGGGATATAGAGAACTTTTAAAGTATAAAGACTGCTTTTTCTCTTTATATCATGCAAGAGTTTAGATATATGCCATTTCCTGTTCAATTAAGTTCTCAGATGGGAACCAAAATTATATCTATCATTGAAGCCCTGGTTTCATACACACACACACACACACACACACACACACACTATTCATCCTCAATAAACAGAGCTAGTACATCTTTTCCATTTTACTCAATTAACCAAACTCAAATGCCTGATCTTAGACTCATTTATCTTCATAGCTAACCTGATCCGATTTCATATAAATTAATATGGGGCGTTGGAAATAGTCTTATTTCTGTTCTTAGGTTTCCCTGGTGGTCCAGTAGTTGAGAGTTCGCCTTGCAATGAAGGGGACACCAGTTAGACTCCTGGTTCAAGAGAATCTCATATGCTGCACAGCGAGTAGGCCCCTGAATCACAACTACCGACCCTGCACTCGCGCGCCTGTGCTCTGCAACGAGAGAAGCCACTCCAATGAAAAGCCCGTACCCTACAACAGTGCAGAGTAGACCACACTCCCAGGAACTAGAGAAAGCCCGCACAGCAACGAAGACCCAGAGTAGCCAAAAATGTGTATGTGTAAGTTGCTCAGTTGTGTCCGACTCTGTGACCCCATGGACTGGCTGCCAGGTTCCTCTGACCATGGGATTCTCCAGGCAAGAATACTGGAGTGGGTTGCCATTCCTTTCTCCAGGGGATCTTCCCAACCCAGCGATCCAACCCAGGTCTCCCGCATTACTATCTAAGCCACCGGGAAAGCCCAGCCAAAAATAACTGCTAAATAAATAGAATTTTTTAAAAGTCTTATTTTTCGTTCTTTATAGTATTTCCATCTCCTTGGTCTCTGATGTAACCTATCCTTCCCATTTTGTATGCTAAAACAAAATCTGCAAGTACAGTCTGTAAAGTCAATGTGTGTATTGAGAAACTGCAATTTTCCTCTGCTGGTTAAGATTCTGAGAATGGATGTGGTAGAAAAAAGTGAAAAATAAGGATAAGGGATACAGAAGCAAAGAGAGAAATATAAATATGACATCATGAGATTGTATGAAGTGGAGGAAGTTAAAAGAAGAGAAATATAAACATAATGGTAAAGCTCTATGTAAATCAAGAGAGGTAAGAAAGGTTTTTCAGGGATAGGGTAGTGAGTTTGAAGGAAAAATTAAAGTAAGGTTAAAATATGTAGATATTAAAGGAGAAAATTTTATGAATGAAATTTATCTCCATCTGCTTGCATTCCTTATACTTACCTTGTTGTTCTCTATCTAAAATACAGACTGAAAACATGAACAATTTTGAGAGAAGCTTAGTCTAAAAAAAGACGATTACCTGATAAATTTCAATACATAATGAATCACATAATAGGGTGACACAAATATTAAGAGACACATATGTCCCTATTGTAAGGATATTATGTGTCTGGGTAATGTGCAAGTAAATAAATATTGTCTATTTACAACTATTCCCCTCACTGGCATATATTGAGTGAGACAGATTATTCAAGCTTGCACAGCCAGTAAAAGTGGACATGAAGATTAATTGAAAATGTGTTCTCTCTATTGTCCTCTTAGTAGTAAAACATTTTTATGAATAATTAGAAGCCAGAATATAGTGTATTTGCTCAAATTCATGTATCAAAACCACACATGCTAGTATATAGAAATTTATGAATAAAAAGAGATGACATTTTTCTTGGACACTCTTTGAACATTCAGAAAATTGTGCAGCAATCTGTTACAATTTTTTTTCTCATTTACACAATTTATCATAATGACAACAATTGTAGAATGCACATATCTAAATAATCTTATAAGAATTTTATCATGTTACATCATTCCTTTGTCCAGCTTCACCAGTCATATCACACCAACGATTCCCCAACAGAGGCTATAAAAAATTTACATTACAAACCATTAGAAAGAAAGCCTATGAACACAGTTAGGGTTAGTTGTGTTAGATATTGTGAATACCAGGTAAATTACAAAAAAAAAAAAAAGAATTTCAAGACTAAATTTTGTTATATTGCGTTACACTTCTTTCACTGTTTTTCCCTAAATTAAAATTTAAAAGGTTAACAAAAATAAGGTAAAATAGAACTAAAGTGTATATATATACACACATATGTATAAAAAAATATTATCTTTACATTTTAAGACATACCAATTATTTTCATATGTTGAGTCCTAAATCATTGTACCAATAACATTTAAAAAACCAACATCTTTACAGAAGACATATATGCATATTCATTCATGTGAAATATCTTTGCCTCAATAGTCTTTGTCATCATGCTGAATAGTGTACTGATATTTCATTCCTCTCCAAATGGATTTCACACCACTTCATAATCTGTGATTATAGTTTGTTACATATATTGTAAAGTTTGAAACAATTTGATTAGAACTTTTAACACAGTTTTTAAGCTACTACATTAAAATTCCAATTATATACTGAATAATTTTCTATTTACTACACATAGTGCCATTCAAATTAATAAACTCTTGACCACATGTAGTGTTTATGCATTCTGTGCCCCAAAGGAAAATATCTAAAGATGATGGAGAATTCTCAGGAGGATGAGATTCATGAACACCATTTCCCAAAGGACAACAAGTCTGTATATTATAAAGTGTTCTCTCTAGGCACTAAATAATTTAATATATATAGATATAACTACTTTTAATGTATTTCCAAAGAATTAAGAATAATTTGCCTAATATATGATTCCTCTTTCACACATTCATTCTTTGAAGTCCCAGATACATAGATAAATATTTGGAAGGATAAGGAGAAAATATTGTTTTACTTTAATTCATAATAAAGAGTAAGAATATTAGATGGAGAACATAGCTTATAATAGAAAACATTGTATCTTAGGCTAAATGCATAATTATTAACAATTCAGTGAGTTCAGTCACTCAGTCGTGTCCGACTCTTTGTGACCCCATGAACTGCAGCACGCCAGGCCTCCCTGTCCATCACCAACTCCCAGAGTCTACCCAAACCCATGTCCATCGAGTCAGTGATGCCATCCAGCCATCTCATCCTCTGTCGTCCCCTTCTCCTCCTGCCCCCAATCCTTCCCAGCATCAGGGTCTTTAATAATGACTCAACTCTTCGCATGAGGTGGCCAAAGTATTGGAGGATCAGCTTCAACATCAGTCCTTCCAATGAACACCCAGGGCTGATCTGCTTTAGGATGGACTGGTGGATCTTCTTGCAGTCCAAGGGACTCTCAAGAGTCTTCTCCAACACCACATTTCAAAAGCATTAATTCTTTGGACTCAGCTTTTTTCACAGTCCAACATCACATCCATACATGACCACTGAAAAAACCATAGCATTGACTAGATGGATGCTTTTTGGCGAAGTGATGTCTCTGCTTTTTAATATGCTGTCTAGGTTGGTCATAACTTTCCTTCCAAGGAGTAAGCATCTTTTAATTTCATGGCTGCAATCACCATCTGCAGTGATTTTGGAACCCAAAAAAATAAAGTCTGACACTGTTTCCACTGTCTCCCCATCTATTTCCCATGAAGTGATGAGTCAGATGCCATGATCTTAGTTTTCTGAATGTTGAGCTTTAAGCCAACTTTTTCACTTTCCTCTTTCACTTTCATCAAGGGGCTTTTTAGTTCCTCTCCACTTTCTGCCATAAGGGTGCTGTCATCTGCATATATGAAGTTACCGATATTTCTCCTGGCAATCTTGATTCCAGTTTGTGCTTCTTCCAGCCCAGCGTTTCTCATGGTGTACTCTGCATATAAATTAAATAAGCAGGGAGACAATATACAGCCTTGAGTAATCCTTTTCCTATTTAGAACCAGTCTGTTGTTTCATGTCCAATTCTAATGGTTGCTTCCTGACCTGCATACAGGGTTCTCAACAGACAGATCAGGTGGTCTGGTATTCCCATCTCTTTCAGAATTTTACACAGTTTATTGTGATCCACACAGTCAAAGGTTTTGGCATAGTCAATAAAGCAGAAATAGATGTCTTTCTGGAACTCTCTTGTTTTTTTCGATGATCCAGTGGATGTTGGCAATTTGACCTCTGGTTCCTCTGCCTTTTCTAAAACCAACTTGAACATCTGGAAGTTCATGGTTCATGTATTGCTGAAGCCTGGCCTGGAGAATTTTGAGAATTATTTTACTAACGTGTGAGATGAGTGCAATTGTATGATAGTTTGAGCATTCTTTGGCATTGACTTTCTTTGGGATTGGAATGAAAACTGACCTTTTCCAGTCCTGTGGCCACTGCTGGGTTTTCCAAATTTGCTGGCATATTGAGTGCAACACTTTAACAGCATCATCTTTCAGGATTTGAAATAGCTCAACTGGAATTCCATCACCTCCACTAGCTTTGTGTGTAGTGATACTGATATTCATGGGATCCCAACGAGTTGGACACAACTGAGCAGCTTAACTGAATTGACCTGTCCTGTTTAATTTAATCCAATGTAATCTTAAATTAATCTAATCTGTCCTACCATCAGACATGTGGTATTTTTCACCCTTACTCATTGGCTGAAAGTAGGGTGGGAAAGGTACCGAGAAATATTCAGCCTTAGTGTGAGGAGGGTAGGCGGTGGCTGCTAGTGACCTTCCCATCTTGTCTTTTACCTTGACAACCTTTCTGAGTGAGGTTGGCAGAACCAACTGTCATGTAAACTTAAGTTGTTTGCAACTGTTCAAGAGATCTGCAGTGGAGTGTTTTTCTTCTAGAGGGAGGCTCCAGGGATAGTTTTACTGGCAAAGATGATAAATGTTTGTCCCAACTCATGCTTGCTAAGGTCTAAGCTATTTTCTCACTAAAAGCTAGGTTATTCTGTCCCTGCACTTCCAGAAAAATAGGTGCCCCAACTCAGTTAGTATAATTTCATCAGTGTTTCCAATATCCCCTACTCACACTCAGACCTTTTGTCTAGAAGAGTCAAATGACTGAATGACAAGAACCTTTCAATGAACTTAATCAGAATTGGAAAAGTTCAGTTTTCATTCCAATCCCAAAGAAAGACAATGCCAAAGAATGCTCAAACTACCACAAAATTGCACTGATCTCACACATTAGTAAATTAATGCTCAAAATTCTCCAAGCCAGGCTTGAACAGTACATGAACTGTGAACTTCCAGATGTTCAAGCCAGATTTAGAAAAGGCAGAGGAACCAGAGATCAAATTGCCAACATCTGCTGGACCATTGAAAAAGCAAGAGAGCTCCAGAAAAGCATCTACTTGTGCTTTATTGACTATGCCAAAGCCTTTGACTATGTGGATCACAATAAACACTGTGGAAAATTCTGAAAGAGATGGGAATACCAGACCACCTGACCTGCCTCTTGAGAAATCTGTATGCAGGTCAAGAAGCAACAGTTAGAACTAGACATGGAACAACAGACTGGTTCCAAATAGGGAAAGGAGTATGTCAAGGCTGTATATTGTCACCCTGCTTATTTAAATTATATGCAGAGTATATCATGAGAGATGCTGTGCTGGAGGAAGCACAAGCTGGAATCAAGATTGCCAGGAGAAATATCAATAACCTCAGATATGCAGATGACATCACACTTATGTCAGAAAGTGAAGAACTAAAGAGCCTCTTGATGAAAGAGGAGAGTGAAAAAATTGGCTTAAAGCTCAACATTAGAAAACTAACTTCATGGCATCTGGTTCCATCATTTCATGGTAAATAGATGGGGAAACAGTGGAAACAGTGTCAGACTTTATTTTTGGGGGGCTCCAAAATCACTGCAGATGGTGATTGCAGCCATGAAATTAAAAGATGTTTTGCTCCTTGGAAAAAAGTTATGACCAACCTAGACAGCATATTAAAAAACAGAGACATTACTTTTCCAACAAAGGTCTGTCTAGTCAAAGCTATGGTTTTTCCAGTAGTCATGTATGGATGTGAGAGTAGGACTATAAAGAAGGCTGAGTAGCAAAGAATTGATGCTTTTAACTGTGATGTTGGAGAAGACTCTTGAGAGTCCCTTGGACTACAAGGAGATCCAACCAGTTCATCCTAAAGGAAATAAGTCCTGAATATTCATTGGAAGGACTGATGTTGAAGCTGAAATTCCAATACTTTGGCCACCTGATGAGAAAAGCTGACTTATTTGAAAAGACCCTGATCCTGGGAAAGATTGGCAGCAGGAGGAAAAGGGGACGACAGAGGATGGGACGTTTGAATGTCATTAGTGACTCAATGAGTTTGAGTAAACTCCGGGACTTAGTGATGGACAGGGAGGCCTGGTGTGCTGTAGTCCATGGGGTCACAAAGAGGTAGACATGACTGAGCAACTGAACTGAACTGAACTGGACCAGAATTAAGTGCAAATCCATAAGGTCCTCCCTTGTGAAAGAAATGGGCCACCTGGAAGGTGTGCCAACCAGACTGATTGGGGGATATAGTTAGGGGAAAATGCCATTCCCATGAATAATCTAGATGGAATCTTGGGTTTTCCAAGTAGATGTGTGTATCTCTCCACCCCCAACCCCCTTATTCTGGTTACTACCAGGAAGAAATGAAAGGAGACAATTCCTTTCTGGGAACAGTTGGATTCAATGGCTATATCCTTTAGCTAGGTTCTAGGAGTCAGGAAGAGATGAGAGGGATGAAATCTGACTTTTGCTCAGCAGTTTCCACAATAAATGTTGTCAAATGGCAGTTTCTCTGAAGAGCTGAACACTTGACAGAGATTAGTATCAAGAACCAAAATCATGTAGATGTAACCAAATGATCCTTAACTTGAAATACTGGCAAAATATGTGGAAATGCTGAATAGCATTTTTCAAAAATGGCATGCAGAAGGACAAGAGACACATGAAAAGATAACTCAAAATTGTAATCATTGGAGAAATGCAAACCAATGCCACAATAAGATATCAATTCACACTTTTTAGAATGACTATTATAAAAAAGACTACAAATAACAAGTGATGTGGAGAAAAAACAATTGTGAATTATTGGTGGGAATTTAAATGATGTAGCCACTATGGGAAATACTATAAAGTTCATAAAGAAATTAAAAATGGAACTACCATATGATCTAGAAATTCCACTTCTTGGTATTTATCTGAAGAAAATTAAAACTCTTATTCAAAAAGATATAAGGGTCCCTATGATTACTACAGCATAATTTACTATGACTAAGATATGACCATCATGGATGACTGGATATTCAGAACTTAATGATGAGACTGTTGTTTCTCCAACGTACCTTCTTCCTTCCTTCGTGTGTGCATGCCTGCAGTCTAAGTCACTTCAGTCTCATCCAACTCTTTGTGACTCCA
>NW_027224573.1:0-11706 GCF_023699985.2 Odocoileus virginianus | reverse complement strand
TGGGGGGGGCGCCCTTTTTTGTTTAAAGAAAGTAGTGGCTGCTCTCATCTGCTGCTGGAGGGAAGAAACCACCGACAAAGCATGCCTTGAATAATGGAAGTAGTCAGGACAGCTGGATGAGTTTCTGGGTGAATCAACAGACATCTGTTGAGTCTCTAGAGACGATGTACAGTCTTTAGCAGGATTTTCTGAATTTTCGAAAGATCAGATGTGGTTGAGCATTACCCTACAAAATATAATTTCTCCCGTCTTCATGATCCTGTGATTTGGTTAGTGGCAAGTAGCCTCAGCTTTCTTTAGCAGAACCATCTGTAACATAAGGACCTTGTTATAATAAAAAGAGAGCACATCTTTTGTGTTAGTCTCTATAAATAATTCCAAAATCCTTTCAAGAGAGATAATAATTGGGTGGAAAACTCCTTTAAGCTTTGTATCAGGCCCTAACAGGTAGGAGAATTATCATTAGTGGGAAAGAAGCCAGCTAGATGTCGTGTCCCAAGTAACACCATGACCTAGAAGCAATTATCATAGGCCTAATAAGCAAAATGAAATAAAACTGAAAAATGAGACTTGCTTTCAACCACATTCTAGAGGTGAAATTGCACTTTTTAGAGATTTTAATTATGTAACGAGCTGTCTATCAGTTGGGCAAAAGAGTGAGTTTGAATCACCAGACAAATATTTTGATTTGTGGATAGATGCCAGGACACATCTTCTTTCACTGGGATGGAAGGCAAAGTCGCTCAGTCGTGTCCAACTCTTTGTGACCCCATAAACTGTAGCCTGCCAGGTTCTCCATCCATGGGATTTTCCAGGCAAGAATAGTGGAGTGGGTTGCCATTTCCTTCTCTGGGGGATCTTCCTGACCCAGGTATGGAGAGGTCTCCACACTGCAGGCAGACTCTTCACCATCTGAGCCACCAGGGAAACCCTCTTCCCACCAGGGAAACATCTTCTTTCATTAATTTTTATTTATTTATTTTTGGGAACCCCCTGGTGATCCAGTGGTTAGGACTCTGTGCTTTCCACTCGTGAGGGTGCAGGTTCGACCCCCGGTCAGGGAACTGAGATCCCACAAACTAATAATTACATGACAACCTGGCTATTAGTTGAGCAAAAGAGTGAATTTGAATCACCAGGTATGTATTTTGATTTGTGAGTAGATGCCATGACAGATCTTCTTTGGTTAATTTTAATTTATTTTTTAATTTTTGGCTGGAGGGCATCTTCGTTGCTCTGCGCAGGCTTTCTCTAGAGTGGCCCCCACTCTCTAGTTGCACTGCACTGGCATCTCACTTCGGTGGCTTTCTTGTTGCAGAGCGAGGCTCTAGGTGTGTGGGCTTCAGTAGCTGCAGCACACAGGCGCAGTAGTTGTGACTTGCAGGCTCCAGAGCTTGAGGGCTTCAGAAATTGTTGTGCATGAGCTTAGTTGCTCTGTGGCGTGTGGGATCTCCCGAGACCAGGGATTGAACCCATGTCCCCCCCTTTTTTTTTTTTTTTTTTTTTTTTTTTTTTTTTTTTTTTTTTTTTTTTTTTTTTTTTTTTTTTTTTTTTTTTTTTTTTTTTTTTTTTTTTTTTTTTTTTTTTTTTTTTTTTTTTTTTTTTTTTTTTTTTTTTTTTTTTAAATTTTTTTTTTTTTTTTTTTTTTTTTTTTTTTTTTTTTCTTTTTTTTTTTTTTTTTTTTTTTTTTTTTTTTTTTTTTTTTTTTTTAGGGGATTTTTTTTTTTTTTTTTTTTTTTTTTTTTTTTTTTTTTTTTTTAACCCAGTCCCCCTTTTGGGGCATTTTTTCCCATGTTTGGGGGCCCCCAAATATTTTGCTTTTTTAAAAGGGTTTTTTCTTTTTTTCCCCAAAGGTTTTCCCCATCCAAAGGGAGCCTTTTGGTGCCCTTTTATTTTTCAGCCCCAAAGGTTCATTTTTAAAAGTTTTTTTTGGGGGGAACCAGGGAAAGTCAGACATTTTCTTCTGGGCTGTTTCACCATTCTCCGTAACAGCCAAATGCAGACTTTAATGCTGGTGTCAGTGACAAACACACGGACTTCATTAGAGCTTACAGACTGAGCAAGATTGAATGGAACCCATCGTGGATAACAAAACAAAGACAGATACAGAACAGTGGCCTCATCAATTCACAATTAAATTCACTGCTTTGCGTATTTATTTTTCCATCTCTTCTGGTTTATTAAAAAAAAAAAAAAAAAACTAAGTGGATTTTAATTAAATCTTAACTTATAAACAAGCCAGAATCTTATGTGCCAGGGATGAGTTCTCTAACGTCAAGTTCTCAACTGAAGAAATAATTGTTGGCTAAGTTAAATGTGATGATGGAACATCAAGAGAGGATTAACTGTATGTGCACTGGGAGTGTGTGTGCTATTTATTATCAGGCAAGCTTGCAAAGTTCAAAAACACTGAGCCCCCCAGGAAACAGGAGACCCAGGTTCTAAGCCCTGGCCACTAGGGAGCCAGGTGAATTTAGGAAAACCTCAGGAGCTGAAGCTCCAATACTTTGGGCACCCGATGCAAAGAAATGACTCATTGGAAAGGCCCCTGATGCTGGGAAAGATTGTAGGCAAGAGTAGAAGGGGTGACAGAGGACAAGATGGTTGGATGGCATCACTGACTCAATGGACATGAGTTTGTGCAAACTCCGGGTGATGGGGAAGGACAGGGAAGCCTAGTGTGCTGCAGTTCATGGCCCTCCCAAAGAGTTGGACACAACAACAACAGCACCTCTCTAGGCCTGACTTTATCTGCAGGTTAGGGATTTGACTAGAAGCTCTTTTAGGTCTCATAGGCCATACTTCTATGAGGTAAGACTGGCTGTTGGTTGAAATATGATAAAAAGCATAGAATGTTAGACTTTTTAAAGCCAATAGGAACCTTCCTTTCACTGACCATCATTGTTTCCCAAGCAAGACTGGGGGGAGTTTATAGCTACAGTTGAAAGTTGAACTTTTCTCAATTAGCGGAAGTAGTTAATGGGCAGAATTTTGTTCAAGTTTTCCTTCCATTTTGTTCTCTAAAACCTACAGCTCTGCACGTGATAGGTGACAATAAGATGGAATGAACAAGTGAATATTTATGAGGGTGATTTGCAAATAGTAGACTATGCTTACTTGGATGGCATTTTCTTTCTAATGGGCTCCTGTGCTCCCCATTTTGTCTTGGTGCCGGGACCACCAGGTCTTCCCTGGTAGCTCAGCTGGTTAAAGACTCTGCCTGCAATGTGGGAGACTTGGGTTTGATCCCTGGGTTGGAAAGATCCCCTGGAGAAGGGAATGGCTGCCCATTCTAGTATTATGGCCTGGAGAATTCCGTGGATTGTAGTCCTTGGGGTCGCAAAGAGTCGGACAGGACTGAGCGACTTTCACTTTCAGGGACCATATAATACAGTCATATTTTCTAAGTCTAAAATTGTTCCCGTTCTACTCAGCCTAACTTAATTTGCCACTACTGATGTTCAGTAAAGAATATGATATTCAAGGAAAAGCCCTTGACTTCCAATTGCTCCTTCACAGAAGTAAATCTGAGAAGCACTGGCCTAGATTTACAGAAGGAAATAACAATGAGGCTGAAAGAGGGGAAATAACTTGGTCGAGACAACACAGATGGTTAATGTGAACTGGACCGTGAACTCGAGGGCGGGAACCAGGCTCCCTGCCCAGAGTCCTCTAAGCTGAAATGGCTCCACACATCTGGAAAAACATGGTCTAAACAACTTCCCCTAGTTAAAAAAAATAAGGCAACCATTTCTCCAGGGAATTGAATTAATTTGTTTGAAATTAAATTTGATGATAACCTTATAAAAAATATTTTATGAAAACTTATTTTGCTCTTTGTGGGAGCCACCAAAGGGCAGATCTTCGGGCGGAGTTTCTATGTTTCCATAAATCATTTCACACTGAATAATTTCAACACGGAGCAAAAATTATGGTGCAAGTTGCTTACTTGATTAAAGCGATGGGAACTGAACAATAAAGGCAGATTGGCTAAATGAGAATTTCTTTTTCAGAAGAATTCTGTAAATCTTGCCTTAAGTTATGTGTTTTGTTGGAAAGAATGACAGAGAGATAGAAGTTTCTGGGAACCGATTGAAAGTTCCAGTTAATGAAACAATCTGAATGTTTGTCTCATCAGGTTGGCTAGTGATTCATAGAGCATAGTCCATGGATTCCTTTCAGGGTTCTGAGGTCAAAACTGTCATATTTACACTCTTCCTTCTCATTCTCTCACAAGTTGCACTGGAGCTTTCCAAAGGTTGCATCATGTCTGGTACCTTGACAAGCTGAATATGCAAATCTAGCTGTGTTCTTCCAAGCCAGTGTTAAAGAGGTTTGCAAAAACGGTAAAACAGTGCCACTCCGCTCATTGATTTCTCCTTGTAAAGATAGTTATTCTTCACCAACCACATGTTATGCACGTTCATGTGTAATGAGTTCACCCATGGTATTTTCAAATAAATAAATAAATATGTAAAATATTTCCCAGTTTTAATTTCAAATACTATGAAGATTAGTAGCTGTACCTTACATGAACTAATTCCCTTGTAGTTAAGTTGATAAAGAATCTGCCTGCAATGCAGGAGACCTGGGTTCAATTCCTGGGTTGAGAAGATCCCCTGGAGAAGGAAACGGCAACCCACTCCAGTATTCTTGCCTGGAGAATCCCATGGACAGAGGAGCCTGGAGGGCTATAGTCCATGGGGTCGCAAGAGTCGGACACGACTTAGCAACTAAACCACCACCACCACATGAACTAAAGCTTTTTAAGGTCCTTAATCATTTTTTTTAAGGGCATAATCAGTCTGGAGACCAAAAAATTGAGACTCATCCTGCAGGGCGATGGTGACACGGGGTGAACCCCGCAGGGGTGAACACTACGAGGGTGAACACCACACTCCTCTTGCAGATGGCTGGTGCTCACAACCTAGCGAGTATGCAGGGGATCCCAGCCCCACAGAAAACACTCTAGAGGGGAAGGACAGAGCTCCAGGAGGCGCAGGGGGAATTCCTCCTCAGACTTGAGAGGAGTGTTTTAGTGAAAGATTTCTGAAAGAAATAGAGAAGGTGTCCCCCAGTCGGTGCTTTAGAGCTACCCCTTCCACTGGCGACGTTTTCAACTTCTCCCTTTCACTTGTATTCTTCCCATCAACGTTCAAGCTTCTTCCACTAATAAAGAGGACAGGGCTTCCCTGGTGGCTCAGTGGTTAAAGAATCTGCCTCCCAACACAGGAGACACAGGTTTGATCCCTGGTCTAGGAAGATCCCACCTGTCGGGGAGCACCTAAGCCCGTGCGTCACAGCTACTGAGCCAGCGCTCTAGAGCCCAGGAGCCACAGCTTCTGAAGCCCAGGTGCCCTAGAGCCCGTCCTCTGCAACGAGAGGCCACTGCAGTGAGGGCCCCGTGCACTGCAACTAGAGAGAAAGACCACGCAGCAACACAGACCCAGCACGGCCAAAACCACATCAGTAAACATAAAGAAGACAAAAGTCAAACTCTTCAACCCAGTCCCCCACCACATCCTATTGCTTTTGCCCCTTAACCATCTCTCCGTCTGCCCTCTTGCTCCATCTCCACCACCAACGCCGTAATCCTCGATCCCACTGTCCCTTTCCTGGGCTGTGTGATACACACCTGTCACCCTGCATTCACTTGTGACCCCTTCCAATCTCTACTTTGTATACAAGGCGTGGAATATTTCAAAATGGTAAATATTCTTATCAGAATACCTTTCGTAACACTCCATTACCTGCACAAACAATTCATATTCTTTCAATATTCACTAAAGTCTTGTCAGGACCTGCCCTCCTCTGCCTTTTCCAGTCCCACACTTTTGGGGGGACAGGGGTTTCAGTGAACCCTCCAACATGCCATGCCCTCAATCATGTAAAATTGCTTTTTCTGAAAGTTCTTCATTCTGCAAGGCCACAAGCCAATGCATGTGATTTTTACTTAACCTAGAATTCCCCCGCCTTGTTCCATTCATTTCCCCTGCCTGCTTCTTGATAACATCTATTTATAATTCATGTTTTAGTTCAATCTTGGCTCTTTGGCAAAGTCTCTGTGGATGTCCACCCTCTCCACCACCTCTTGCTCTCTGCTCCACTCCCAGACACTGGTTCCCAAGTTTCCTGTATAACCCCCTTCACCGTCTTTTGTTAATTGTGATGGGCACATCTATCCCACCCCTCCATCTGTCTGTGAGCTCCTGAGACAGCTCCTGGATCATTTCTGTATCCAAGGGCCTTGCTCTGCTCCAGCATTTGGAGTCTCCCCACAGAAGTTTGTGCAACAATTCCAAATGAGTCCAGCAGACACTTGGCGAGACAGGTTTTTAAAAAGAAAAGGAAAGGAGGCAGTTAAATGCTTTGAACCTATACCAAGCTGTCAGGTAAGTGATACAGGGAGCTCATTTGCTTATAATTTGTACCCTTGGTTTTCTTTGGATTTTAATAAAGATACTTACATGCCAAAACAGACTCTGACAGTCCTGCTTTGGCCACAAGAAATGAGTTGTACTAGATAAAAGGTCATGGACAAGGGATGTTCACTCAAGGGTAGGGCAGGAGGGCGGGAGCCTGCACAGGTTCCTGCAAAGTTACCTATGGGGCAAATGGATATTAAGTCAATATTTTGAACAAGTAAAATTTGCTATGATACTAGATTCTTTTTCACTCTGGCTCTATTTTTAGTGAGAGGAAAGCTAAAGAACGAGTTATATGGGAGAGAGTGCTTTGCTTTGAAGATGTTTTATTCCCTTTTGACATTCAGGTTAAGACATCGAGTTAAAGATACTAGAAAGTATCACCTGAGGATGAGCTGATGGACTGTTTATTCCCTTATAGTTGACATAAAAAGAGGAAGAAATCAGGAAAAAAGAACATAGCATTAGTTTAGGTGGAAATACAGGTTCTTGGGTTGGGTCCAGGGGCTGCAGTTCTTCTTCTGAATACAATTTGGTGCAAACTTTAAGAAAAAAAGAATTGTGTTTTAGTCTTTTGGTTAGAAAAAAAAAGTTGAAGTTTGATAAGCACCGTGATCATTAACAGGCTTCCCAGTGGCTCAGTGGTAAAGATTTCATCAGCAATGCAGGAGCTGCAGGAGATGTAGGTTCCATCCCTGGGTCAGAAAGATGCCCTGGAGAAGGAAATGGCAGCCCACTGCAGTATTCTTGCCTGGGAAATCCCATGGACAGAGGAGCCTGGTGGGCTATAGTCCATGGGGTCACAAAGAGGCAGACACGGCCGAAGTGACTTAGCACATGGTCATTAACAGCCCAGGACTAAGTGTCTCATGTCTGAAAGGCCCTGGGCTGGGCTCTGGGGACACAAGGTGGTGAGGACAGACCAGCCCCTCAGGTTTCCTCTGGTGGGAAGGCAGCGGGAGCAGCTGTCAGGCAGTTGTTCTGTGCCTCACATGGGGCCTCGGCTGGAGCAAGATGAACTGCAATTAGGGCCAGCAGAAGCCACGAGTCAGAAGAGGGGTCCAGATGGCAAGGCTTCCCAGGAAGTCAGGGGACAAATGGTTGCAGAGGCTTCCCGGAAGAGGAGGCGATGGAGCTGGTGCAGATTCAGCTAGGAGGCTGTCCACAACATCTTCGGAAGAAGCCAAGTGGACGGCCTTGACCCCAGAAGAGCGATTAGAAGGAGGTGGTGTTAAGAGTCAGCTCAGCGGGACTTCCCTGGCAGTCCAGTGGTTAAGAATTTGCACTTTCACTGTAGGGGTTGTGGGTTCGGTACCTGGTTGGGGAATTAGAATACCAAATGCCATGACGTGTGGCCAAATAAATAAGCAAACAAATAAATAAAAGATTTTTTTGAAATAAAAAAGCATACATCTTAGAAAAAAAGAGAGAGAGAGACTCAGGTCAGAGCAGGCAAACTGCAGAAAGTCTTCAAAGGCAGGCTTCAGTTTAAGGATGGCATCAGCAGCCAGTGAAAAACCATTTGGCATCTCTGAGCAGATATTTCTGGAAGACTTCTTTGACGACCGTTTGCAGTGGTTCCTGATTCCAGACCTGCAGGTGGGTTGCATTTGTCCCCTGGTGAGTTTTGTAAAAAATTCAGAGCTATTCTTAGGCCCCACAGCCTGAGGTGCCAGTCTAGTAAAACTGAGGGAAATAACCCATCACATTTTTAAAAAGCTTCCTAAGGAATTCTGGAAAATGTGGGGACCCTGCCATGAGTAGGGTCATATTGGGGAGGTGTTGGAAGGAAGGTGACCAGGTCCAGAACTTGTAACGATCTTGGTGTAAATGAAGAAGGGCTAGATCGGGGTAGCGTGAGTACACAGGAAAAGCAGTAGGTGAGCTTAAAGGCTAATGTGTGTTAAAATCATAAGGCCTTGGTTCTGGGTGAGAAAAGGCAAAGAATTGTGGTACCATTTCCCATACATATGGAAGGCAGGCGAAAGACTAGTTTAGCAGAAGAGTGGCGGTCACAATGAACTCAGGGTTAGGCATATGAGGGAGCAGAAGTAGGGAGGGATTTAGGAATCATTTATGGAGATGTTACCTGGAATCCTGGAATGAATGAGACATTAAGGGAGGAAATGCAAGAAAATAACTCAGCTAGAAAGGAGATGAGGAGGTAACAGGGGATGGGGAGATGGAGAATAAAAGAAGAACAAGAAAGAACAGGGCAAGGAGGGTGAGTGCAAAAGGAGAGAGAAGATGAGAGCTGTCTGTGCCTATGGGAGAGGCTATCTCATAAATGAGGCACAGACTTGCCCACGTGGTCCCGTATGCGGACATATACATAGGAAATTGGGTCTCAGACAAAATTGGAAATGGCTGTCTAAACTAGCGTTGGCCTGGGAAACCGCTGAATCCAGTTCTATCTGTTGGCTATTATAGTTCCAGGGATGTTCACAACAGAGAAGTTTACCAATTCTAACAGGGATTAAACTTGGTTAGTTGACACTTTGTAGGGAGGTGATGTAAGGAAAATTATAGCTGAAGAAAGAGGGGTGGTTAGATTCAGTACTGTTATTAGATTTTTCTGTAATATTATTTTTTATGAATATGAATTACCATCCCCAAGTCCAGACTTCTTTATATGTCTGTTAAGGCTGGAAGCATCACATGCGGCTTAAGGAGTCCATTCCCAGCCTCATCCTTAGGCTCAGATTGCTGGGACTCCATTCTAGGTTTCAGTTCTGGCCCCTGTTTGCCACACCCCTCCCCAGGGGGCAGGCATCCTTGGGATCAAAGGGACATTCCACGCTCCGCCAGTACCCTGCCTTCTAGCTGCAAGCCGTGGGCACGCACAACCTCGGAGTTCCCTGCCGCAAGCCCCAAACCTACTTCTAGGGCCCATGTGGGCCCCTGCTCCAGTCCCTCCTTTCACAGACTGCAAGGGTACAGCCGGGAGCTCACTCCCAGGCCTGGGCAGCGGCTAAGAGCCGCTCTGTGGGGGTTGGGAGGAGCTTGGACACATGAGTTCCCAGTCTATGATGACATCAGTGAAGGACTTGAATCCACTCTAATCTTTCCTTTAGATGTCTTTCCTCACATGTCCCCCTTTTTGGCATCATCCTAACTCTCTCACTTTCTACATTCCTCTGGAAATCCAAACATCCCTGAATGTATAATTTCTGCAGTTTATATCTTTGTAGGAAAAAGATTATGCTTTTAAAATTAATACTACTATATGGTCTTTCTTAGTTACTTATCATAGGTTTTTCAGGGGCAGGGATGTGGAAGAACTGGGCAGAGGAGGGTCTGAAATGGAAGCTCTATGGATGTTACATATACTTAGTGGCTATTGATTCCCTGCAGCATGAAAATGGAAGCAGCTTTTCCTCTCTTCCCCGTAGACCATTAGTACTCATCAGAGAAGGAATCACATTCAGAGAGAATAAAGGCATTTATTTCAGAAAAATGTTTCACGTTGGCTATGACTCCACAAAATGTGCTGCTGAAATGACAGTGTGAGGAACAGATTCTTCTCTATATCTCCCTTTCACAGACCTAGATGTGTGGAAGACGGCCTAATCTGTTTTCACTCAGAATATGCTATTTTATAACCTCCACCTTCAAAAAAGCTACGAAGGTGCTACCTGTCTGTATTTCCGAGAAAAATATCTAGCTACCCTCACTGAGCAGGGCCAAATGGCAAACCTCTGAGTCTCTAATATGCAATATTGTACTTTCCTTGAAAACCAGTTCCACATGATGGGTGTAATGCTTTGCCATTTAATCTAGAAATGCTGGCTCGGCAGCTCTCGGTGGTTTCATATTCACCGGACTGAAACTTTTCTGACTCTCCATGATGGGGTCTGTAGCCAGTAGAACGGCATAAATTACCTGGAATGGAGGAAATGCACAAAGTTTCTACCGAAAGGTTACTTTTCTGCCCTTGGCATGCCTCCCTCATTCATAACTAGGACTCTTCTCCCCTCCTAAAGGATCATACACACAATCCCAATAGATTTCCTAAATCGAACTGGTGTCATCAGAAGACATTCAGGACACACTTCTGGACGGCCCTCTGTGGAGGAGAGTGGAGCAGGGAACCCCTGAAGACAAAGGGCAAAAAGACTGAGCAAGCCTCCAGCACACACTTCACACGCGGAGGTGTGCCCATCTCGTGAGCCGAGGCTCTGCCTCCTTTTGTTCCCATCTTGATTTGTTCGTTATTGTTCTTTTTTCTTTTGCTCTTATTTTCTTAATGATGATATTTAATTTTTATTTATATACAGTAAAATTCACTTTTTTGTGTGTCCAGTTCTGCAAGTTTTGACAAACTCATACAACTGTGTATCCACTACTACAAGCAAGCGGTGAGCCAGCTCCATCTCCCCTACAAATTCCCCATTCCTTTTTTATAATCAACACTCCAGCCACTCCCTACCCCTAGAGACCACTGATCTATTTTCTGGTTCCAGACCTTCTTTCCAAGGATGGTAGTAGAATGTACAGTATTGGAAGATAAAGACAGTGTCTCCCGGTGGAGGAATTACCAGAAATGCTCCCTGTCCAGTGTAATAAATATGTCACCCTCTGGGAGGTTAACCACCCGTTATAAAAGATTGGAGTTCCCTAATGTCAGAGTTCTCGTGTAACTCAGCCCTTGCACATCCACATGCCAACTGGCCCTCCTCACATCGCCTTAGGAGCTGGGGGTAGGATGTGGGCAGAAATTCTAATAATCAAGCTCTGCTATTTCTGTGAAGAATAAAGTCCCTTGTCTCTGATCCAGGGGTCTTGTGTCTTCTGTTAGCATCTGTCAAACTCTGTCAGGCTAACTTATTAGTTTGTGTTCAACAAGTACGGTAAAATCTCAGACCCAATCTCAGTTTTTCGATGTCATGAGGTGGTGTAAAAACATCTCTTAACATTGCAAGGACTGTCCCAGACAAAGGAAGAGCATTTCTTGCCAAGTTTGGGAAAGCATGTTTGGGGGGATGGCTCTTAGATCTGATCAAGATGTCTCTGTATTATAATTATTTCTGTGTCTCTCTAGACCAGTGGAAAGGGGTCATAGACTCTTTGAGAATCTGATGCTAGTTCTGTGACTATATTTTCAAAATCATGTGTGAATATACAAACATTTTGCACACTCGTGGGCCCCCCAAAGACATTAACTGGCCCCAAATCAGAACCTCTGATCTGGACTGATTTTGCTCAGTGTAAGAACCATAGACATGCAGCTCAGAACACAGTACATGCTGAGGCTTGGAGGAAGGAGCTTGGATAAAAAGTT
>NW_027224572.1:0-11791 GCF_023699985.2 Odocoileus virginianus | reverse complement strand
TACAGTCCAAGGAACTCTCAAGAGTCTTCTCCAACATCTCGGTTCAAAAGGATCAGTCCTTGGCACTCAGCCTTCTTTACGGTCCAACTCTCACATCCACGCATGACTATTCAAAAAACCATAGCTTTGTCTAGATGGCCCTTTGTTGACAAAGTAATGTCTCCACTTTTTAATATGCTGTCTAGGTTGGTCATAGCTTTTCTTCCAAGGAGCAAGCATCTTTTAATTTCATGGCTGCAGTCACCATCTGCAGTGATTCTAGAACCCAAGAAAATAGTCTCTCACTGTTTCCATTGTTTCCCCATCTATTTGCCATAAAGTGATGAGACTGGATGCCATGATCTTCACTTTTTGAATGTTGAATTTTAAGCCAGCTTTATTACTCTCCTCAATCGCTTTCATCAAGAGGCTCTTTAGTTCCTCTTTGCTTTCAGCCATAGGGCTGGTATCATCTGCATATCTGAGATTGTTGGTATCTCTCCCGGAATTTCTATTCCAGCTGTGCTCCATTCATCCTGGCATTTCACATGATGTACTCTACATATAAGTTACATAAGCAGAGTGACAATATACAGCCTTGACGTACTCCTTTCCCAATTTGGAACCAATCCATTGTTTCATGTCCAGTTCTAACTGTTGCTTCTGGCCTTGCATACAGGTTTCTCAGGAGGCAGGTCAGGTGGTCTGGTATTCCCATCTCTTTAAGAATTTAACACAGTTTGTAGTGATCCACACAGTCAAAATCTTTAGCGTAGTCAATGAAGCAGAAATAGGTGATTTTTGGAATTCTCTTGCTTTTGCTATGCTCCAATGGATGTTGGCAATTTGATCTCTGGTTCCTCTGCCTTTTCTAAAACCAGCTTGAACATCTGGAAGTTCTCGGTTCATGTTGAAGCCTAGCTTTGAGAATTCTGAGCATTACTCTGCTAGAGCATGAGATGAGTGCAACTGTGTGGTAGTTTGAAAATTCTTTGGCATTGCCTTTCTTTGGGAATGAAATGAAAACTGACCTCTTCCAGACCTGTGGTCACTGCTGAGTTTTCCAAATTTGCTGGCATATTCAGTGCAGCACTTTCACAGCATCATCTTTTAGGATATGAAATAGCTCTATACTAGCTATAGTAGCAAAGAAGGCAATGGAACCCACTCCAGTACTCCTGCCTGGAAAATCCCATGGATGTAGGAGCCTGGTAGGCTGCAGTCCATGGTGTCGCTAGGAGTTAGACATAACTGAGCGACTTCACTTTCACTTTTCACTTTCAATTACTGGAGAAGGAAATGGCAACCCACTCCAGTATTCTTTTCTGGAGAATCCCAGGGACAGGGGAGCCTGGTGGGCTGCTGTCCATGGGGTCACACAGAGTTGGACACGACTGAAGCAACTTAGCAGCAGCAGCAGCTATAGTAGATTGAATAACGTCCACTCAATGATATCAAGCCCTAATTCCTGAAAAGTGTGTTATATTATTTGAAAAAAAAAGCAGCTCTAGCCGATATAACTAAGAATTTTGAAATGAGGAGATTACCCTGGATTATCTAAGTGGGCCCTAAATGTCATCACAAGTGTCCTTATGCAAGGCCAAGGGTATTAACACAAACACAGAGAAGGCCCAGTGAAGACAACAGAAAGAGATGCAGCCACAAGCCAAGGCTGCCTATAACCACCAGAAGTTGGAAGCAGCACGGACTCTCTCCAACAGCCTACTGAAGGAAAACAGCACTGCTGAGACCATGGTTTCTAACTTCTGGCCTCCAGAACTGTAAGAGAAATTTTTCTGTTACTGTAAGCCATCTAGTTTGTGAGAATTTATTATAGCATCTCTAGGAAAATAACACATTGTACTTCTTCCTGTTGTCCTGATACCCTAAGTTTGTTCTCTCTTCAGATCTCTGCACATCATGTGTTACTGGGACTCTTTCAGGTCTCTGGCTCATGAGTCATAGTCTCAAGGAATATCTTCCTCTCCACATGATCTAAATCTACCCATACCAATCTTCTTCTCCCTCTCTCCCTCACACACAGAGAGTTTCCTGATTATTTTATTACTATTATTATTTAATAATTTTCACTATTAGTATATGATTTTTACTGTGCTTATTCTGTCTCCTCCAGTAAAATACAACATCCATGCCAGCAAGCCCCTTATCTATCATGTTTACCACTAGCTCCAGCATCTAACACGGCTCAAAAATCTTGTGGAATGAGTCTTAGGTCCTAACATTACCTATTTTTAGAACACTTAGCTATAAAACATTTATAACCTCTTTACTCATCCAAGTGAACCAATTTAGAAATTTTAAAACTTAACATTATTTCAAATATTATAAATTTCAAAATAATAATTGTGGGAGGAGCCAAGATGGCGGAGGAATAGGACGGAGAGACCACTTTCTCTCCTACAAATTCATCGAAAGAACATTTGAATGCTGAGCAAATTTCACAAAACAACTTCTGATCTCTAGCAGAGGACATCAGGCGCCCAGAAAAGCAGCCCATTGTCTTCGAAGGGAGGTAGGACAAAAAAAAATATAAACGATAATAAGGGAGTCAAAAGAGCTACGGACGGAGACCCGTCCCGGGAAGGGAGTCTTAATAGAGGAAGTTTCCAATCACCAGGAAACCCTCGCACTGGCGGGACTGGGGGAAGTTTTCTGCATTCTAACTGGGAGGAAAAATTAAACAAGGCCCACAGATTACGTGCCTAAAAGCAACTCCCAGCAGAAAAGTACCCCAGACGCCCGTACCCGCCAGCAACAAGCGGGGCGGAACGGAGAGGAGCGGGCGGCATTGCTTAGGGTGAGGTCCGGCCCGAAGACCCTGAGAGCAATCGGAGGGAGCTTTTTTAAACTGTGGGATAGCAAGGGACAAAATTAACCGGCCCGAACACACTGCCGGTGGTTCGCAAAACAAAGGGACTGAGAATCTCCAGAGAAGCGCCGGCCCATCCCCGCTGGAGGTAGGAGGCAGGGGGGAGGGGAAAAGGGCAAACTCAACCCTTGAGAAGCCACCCCCTCCCACACTGCAAACAGGCCCCCGGTTCCTATCTAAAGACTTCCTGAGACCCGACTGGCGGCGCGCGTTGGGGCCGTGGAGGGGAAAAGTGCGCCGTACCCAGGGAGATTGCGCCCAAGCCTCTTGCTGCCTGGGCCGCTCGCCCGGAGGGAAAAGGCGCGCCGCACCTAGGGAGAATACGCCCAAGCCTCTGGCTGCCTGGGCCGCCCACCGCGGAGGGATTAGGCGTGCTGCACCCGGGAGAGTACGCCCAAGCCTCTGGCTGCCTGAACCGCTCAGGCCGGGGAAGGCATGAAACGCAGGAGCAACCGAATCTGCGCTTTTGTGGAGTACCCAAAAACTGGAACCGCACTCAACGCAGGGCCCGCTCCATATAGAGCAGCCGGGAGCCTGAGCAGTGTAGACGGCGAAAGCACAGACACCCGTGAGCGGGGCAAACCCAGTGTGGCCGGAACACGGTGAGTGCTATCCACACAGAGCGGTATCTGTCTGCAGCGCCCCGCCCTCCCTGTAGCAGGACTGAACTGAACTAGAGAACCTAAATAAGAGATCACCTCCGCCCGCCTGTGTCAGGGCGGAAATTAGACACCAAAGAGACAGCAAACAGAAGCCAAATAAACAAAGGGAACCGCTTCAGAAAGGACCGGTGCAACAGATTAAAATCCCTGAAGGTAACACCGACTACACGGGAAGGGGCCTACAGATATCGAGAAGTGTAAGCTGGAAAGAGGAGCTATCTGAAATTGAACTGAACCTACGCTGACCGCAACAACCTCAGAGAAATTCCTAGATATATATGTACATTTTTTTTTCATTAAAAAAAAAAATTTTTCTTTCCCTTTTTTTTTAAATTTTTTATTTTTTCTCTTTCATTTTCTTTTATAATTCCCTATTACTCCCCCATTACTCCTCAACTTTCATTTTCATATATTTTTACGATTTTTTTATTTGGGAAAAAAAAATTTTTTTTTTTTTTTTTTTTTTTTTTTCTTGTTTTTCTCTCCTATTTCCTTTTAGAGTCCTCTAATACTCCTCTATTATTCCTTAACTTTCATTTTCATTTCACTATAGCCACAAAAAAAAAAAAAAGAGAGAGAGAGAGAAACCCTATTTTTAAACTGAACTTCATATACAGTTCTAAATTTTTTTGTGTGTTTTTGTTTTTAAATATTGTATTTCAAAGAGTCTAACCTCTACACTAGATTTTCAATCTTTGTTATTCTCCCTCAGAACACCTCTACTTCCTCCATTCCCCTTCTCTTCCCAGTCCAACTCTGTGAATCTTTGTGGATGTCTGGGCTACGGAGAACACTTTGGGAACAGATAACTGCGTAGATCTGTCTCTCTCCTCTTGAGTCCCCTTTTTCTCCTCCTGCTCACCTCTATCTCCTTCCTCCCTGTCCTATTCTTCATGTAACTCTGTGAACCTCTCTGGTTGTCTCTCACAGTGGAGAATCTTTTCACCATTAACCTAGAAGTTTTATTATCAGTACTGTATAGTTGGAGAAGCCTTGAGACTATTAGAAGAATAAAACTAAAATCCAGAGGCAGGAGACTTGAGCCCAAATCCTGAGAAAATCAGAAAACTCCTGACTACACGGAACATTAAGGAATAAGAGACCATCCCAAAGCCTCCATACCTACACCAAAACCAACCACCACCCAAGAGCCAATAAGCTCCAGTACAAGACATACCACACAAGTTCTTTAGCAACGCAGGAACATAGACCTGAGTGTCAACATACAGGCTCTCCAAAGTCACACCTAACACAGAGACCCATGGCAAAGGTCATTACTGGACACTCCATTGCACTCCAGAGAGAAGAAATCCAATTCCACGCACCAGAACGCTGACACAAGCTTTCCTAACCAGGAAACCTTGACAAACCAATCGTCCAACCCCACCCACTGGGTGAAACCTCCTCAATAAAAAGGAACCTCAAACCACAAGAATACAGAAAGCCCACTCCAGAAACAGCAATCTAAACATGATGAAAAGGCAGAGAAATACCCAACAGCTAAAGGAACATGAAAAAAGCCCACCAAGTCAAACAAAAGAGGAGGAAATAGGGAATCTACCTGAAAAAGAATTTAGAATAATGATAATAAAAATGATCCAAAATCTTGAAAACAAAATGGAGTTACAAATAAATAGCCTGGAGACAAAGACTGAGAAGATGCAAGAAAGGTTTCACAAGGACCTAGAAGAAATTTTAAAAAATCAATTAAAAATTAATAATGAAATAAATGAGATCAAAAACACTCTGGAGGGAACCATGAGTAGAATAACAGAGACAGAAGATAGGATAAGTGAGTTAGAAGATAAAATGGTGGAAATAAATGAAGCAGAGAGGAAAAAAGAAAAAAGAATCAAAAAAAATGAGGACAACCTCAGGGACCTCTGGGACTATGTGAAACGCCCCAACATTCGAATCATAGGAGTCCCAGAAGAAGAAGACAAAAAGAAAGGCCATGAGAAGATACTCGAGGAGATAACAGCTGAAAACTTCCCTAAAATGGGGAAGGAAATAGCCAACCAAGTTCAAGAAACCCAGAGAGTCCCAAACAGGATAAACCCAAGGCGAAACACCCCAAGACACATATTAATCAAATTAACAAAGATCAAACACAAAGAACAAATATTAAAAGCAGCAAGGGAGAAACAACAAATAACACACAAAGGGATTCCCATAAGGATAACAGCTGATCTATCGATAGAAACCCTTCAGGCCAGAAGGGAATGGCAGGACATACTTAAAGTAATGAAAGAGAATAACCTACAACCTAGATTACTGTACCCAGCAAGGATCTCATTCAGATATGAAGGAGAACTCAAAAGCTTTACAGACGAGCAAAAGCTGAGAGAATTCAGCACCACCAAACCAGCTCTTCAACAAATACTAAAGGATCTTCTCTAGGCAGGAAACACAGAAAGGTGGTATAAACGTGAACCCCAAACAACAAAATAAATGGCAGCGGGACCATACCTATCAATAATTACCTTAAATGTAAATGGGTTGAATGCCCCAACCAAAAGACAAAGGCTGGCTGAATGGATACAAAAGCAAGACCCCTATATATGCTGTCTACAAGAGACCCACCTCAAAGCAAGGGACACATACAGACTAAAAGTGAAGGGCTGGAAAAAAATATTCCACGCAAATGGAGACCAAAAGAAAGTGGGAGTCGCAATACTTATATCAGATAAAATAGACTTTCAAATTAAGTCTGTGAAAAGAGACAAAGATGGACACTACATAATGATCAAAGGATCAATCCAAGAAGAAGATATAACAATTATAAATATATATGCACCCAACATAGGAGCACCGCAATATGTAAGGCAAACGCTAACGAGTATGAAAGAGGAAATTAATAGTAACACAATAATAGTAGGAGACTTTAATACCCCACTCACAACTATGGATAGATCAACTAAACAGAAATGAACAAGGAAACACAAACTTTAACGGACACAATGGACCAGCTAGACCTAATTGACATCTATAGGACGTTTCACCCCAAAACAATCAACTTCACCTTTTTCTCAAGTGCACACGGAACCTTCTCCAGAATAGATCACATCCTGGGCCATAAATCTAGTCTTGGTAAATTCAAAAAGATTGAAATCATTCCAGTCATCTTTTCTGACCACAGTGCAGTAAGATTAGATCTCAATTACAGGAAAAAAATTATTAAAAATTCAAACATATGGAGGCTAAACAACATGCTTCTGAATAACCAACAAATCATAGAAGAAATCAAAAAATGCATAGAAATGAATGAAAATGATAACACAACAACCCAAAATCTATGGGACACTGTAAAAGCAGTGCTAAGGGGAAGATTCATAGCATTACAGGCCTACCTCAAGAAACAAGAAAAAAGTCAAATAAATAACCTAACTCTACACCTAAAGCAACTAGAGGAAGAAGAAATGAAGAACCCCAGGGTTAGTAGAAGGAAAGAAATCTTAAAAATTAGGGCAGAAATAAATGCAAAAGAAACTAAAGAGATCATAGCAAAAATTAACAAAGCTAAAAGCTGGTTTTTTGAAAAAATAAACAAAATTGACAAACCATTAGCAAGACTCATTAAGAAACAAAGGGAGAAGAACCAAATTAACAAAATTAGAAATGAAAATGGAGAGATCACAACAGACAACACTGAAATACAAAGGATCATAAGAGACTACTACCAGCAGCTCTATGCCAATAAAATGGACAACTTGGAAGAAATGGACAAGTTCTTAGAGAAGTATAACTTTCCAAAACTGAACCAGGAAGAAATAGAAGATCTTAACAAAACGATCACAAGCAAGGAAATCGAAACTGTAATCAGAAATCTTCCAGCAAACAAAAGCCCAGGACCAGATGGCTTCACAGCTGAATTCTACCAAAAATTTAGAGAAGAGCTAACACCTATCTTACTCAAACTCTTCCAGAAAATTGCAGAAGAAGGTAAACTTCCAAACTCATTCTATGAGGCCACCATCACCCTAATTCCAAAACCAGACAAAGATGCCACAAGAAAAGAGAACTACAGGCCAATATCACTGATGAACATAGATGCAAAAATCCTTAACAAAATTCTAGCAAACAGAATCCAACAACATATTAAAAAAATCATTCATCATGACCAAGTGGGCTTTATCCCAGGAATGCAAGGATTCTTTAATATCCGCAAATCACTCAATGTAATACACCACATTAACAAATTGAAAGATAAAAACCATATGATTATCTCAACAGATGCAGAAAAAGCCTTTGACAAAATTCAACATCCATTTATGATTAAAACTCTCCAGAAAGCAGGAATAGAAGGAACATACCTCAACATAATAAAAGCTATATATGACAAACCCACAGCAAGCATCACCCTCAATGGTGAAAAATTGAAAGCATTTCCCCTGAAATCAGGAACAAGACAAGGGTGCCCACTTTCACCACTACTATTCAATATAGTTTTGGAAGTTTTGGCCTCAGCAATCAGGGCAGAAAAAGAAGTAAAAGGAATCCAGATAGGAAAAGAAGAAGTGAAACTCTCGCTGTTTGCAGATGACATGATCCTCTACATAGAAAACCCTAAAGACTCTACCAGAAAATTACTAGAGCTAATCAACGAATACAGTCAAGTTGCAGGATATAAAATTAACACACAGAAATCTCTTGCATTCCTATACGCTAACAATGAGAAAACAGAAAGAGAAATTAAGGAAACAATACCATTCACCATTGCAACAAAAAGAATAAAATACTTAGGAGTATATCTACCTAAAGAAACAAAAGACCTATACACAGAAAACTATAAAACACTGATGAAAGAAATCAAAGAGGACACAAGCAGATGGAGAAATATACCGTGTTCATGGATTGGAAGAATCAATATTGTCAAAATGGCTATACTACCCAAAGTAATCTATAGATTCAATGCAATCCCTATCAAACTACCAACAGTATTTTTCACAGAACTAGAACAAATAATTTCACAATTTGTATGGAAATACAAAAAACCTCGAATAGCCAAAGTAATCCTGAGAAAGAAGAATGGAACTGGAGGAATCAATCTGCCTGACTTCAGACTCTACTACAAAGCCACAGTCATCAAGACAGTATGGTACTGGCACAAAGACAGAAATATAGATCAATGGAACAGAATAGAAAGCCCAGAGATAAATCCACGAACCTATGGTCACCTTATCTTCGACAAAGGAGGCAAGGATATACAATGGAAAAAAGATAACCTCTTTAACAAGTGGTGGTGGGAAAACTGGTCAACCACCTGTAAAAGAATGAAACTAGAACACTTTCTAACACCATACACAAAAATAAACTCAAAATGGATTAAAGATCTAAATGTAAGACCAGAAACTATCAAACTCCTAGAGGAGATCATAGGCAAAACACTCTCTGACATAAATCACAGCAGGATCCTCTATGACCCACATCCCAGAATTTCAGAAATAAAAGCAAAAATAAACAAATGGGACCTAATGAAACTTAAAAGCTTTTGCACAACAAAGGAAACTATAAGCAAGGTGAAAAGACAGCCCTCAGATTGGGAGAAAATAATAGCAAATGAAGCAACAGACAAAGGATTAATCTCAAAAATATACAAGCAACTCCTCCAGCTCAACTCCAGAAAAATAAATGACCCAATCAAAAAATGGGCCAAAGAACTCAACAGACATTTCTCCAAGGAAGACATACAGATGGCTAACAAACACATGAAAAGATGCTCAACATCACTCATTATCAGAGAAATGCAAATCAAAACCACAATGAGGTACCATTATACGCCAGTCAGGATGGCTGCTATCCAAAAGTCTACAAGCAATAAATGCTGGAGAGGGTGTGGAGAAAAGGGAACCCTCTTACACTGTTGGTGGGAATGAAAATTAGTACAGCCACTATGGAAAACAGTGTGGAGATTTCTTAAAAAGCTGGAAATAGAACTGCCATATGACCCAGCAATCCCACTTCTGGGCATACACACCAAGGAAACCAGATCTGAAAGAGACACGTGCACCCCAATGTTCATCGCAGCACTGTTTATAATAGCCAGGACATGGAAGCAACCCAGATGCCCATCAGCAGATGAATGGATGAGGAAGCTGTGGTACATATACACCATGGAATATTACTCAGCCATTAAAAAGAATTCATTTGAATCAGTTCTAATCAGATGGATGAAACTGGAGCCCATTATACAGAGCGAAGTAAGCCAGAAAGATAAAGACCATTAGAGTATACTAACACATATATATGGACTTTAGAAAGATGATAACGATAACCCTATATGCAAAACAGAAAAAGAGACTCAGATGTATAGAACAGACTTGTGGACTCTGGGAGAAGGCGAGGGTGGGATGTTTCAAAAGAACAGCATTGAAACATGTATATTATCTAGGGTGAAACAGATAACCAGCCCAGGTTGGATGCATGAGACAAGTGCTCGGGCCTGGTGCACTGGGAAGACCCAGAGGGATTGGGTGGAGAGGGAGGTGGGAGGGGGGACTGGGATGGGGAATACATGTAAATCCATGGCTAA
This sequence comes from Odocoileus virginianus, assembly GCF_023699985.2. Lineage (NCBI taxonomy): Eukaryota > Metazoa > Chordata > Mammalia > Artiodactyla > Cervidae > Odocoileus > Odocoileus virginianus. Next base: position 1,728 of record NW_027224572.1, on the reverse strand, counting down.
TTCATTTCAATGTATGACAAAAACTACTGTAATGATGTAAAGTAATTAGCCTCCAACTAATAAAAAAAAATAATAATAATAATAATTGTGGATGCACTAATTATCTTAAGCGGTTTCCACTTTAATCACAAGAGTATATATGCCCTCTGAAATATGCCAGAAAAAAGGCAAAAAGATCAGACAGAAGGGACGAGTGTGAAGACTCATCGGTCATTTAATAAGAAATATTACAACTAGCAAGCAAACCCAGTATCCTGTTACAGTCATCACGCTCATTCATTTCATCTCTCACCCCAACAAGTGTGCACACAATATGCAAATGCCTAACAGATGGTGACTGCAGCCATGAAATTAAAAGACGCTTACTCCTTGGAAGGAAACTTATGACCAACCTAGATAGCATATTAAAAAGCAGAGACATTACTTTGCCAACAAACGTCCATCTGGTCAAGGCTATGGTTTTTACAGTGGTCATGTATGGTTGTGAGATTTGGACTGTGAAGAAAACTCAGTGCCGAAAAATTGATACTTTTGAACTATGGTGTTGGAGAAGATTCTTGAGAGTCTCTTGGACTGCAAGGAGATCCAACCAGTCTATCCTAAAGGAGATAAGTCCTGGGTGTTCATTGGAAGGACTGATGCTGAAGCTGAAGCTGAAGCTCCAATACTTTGGCCACCTCATGTGACGAGTTGACTCATTGAAAAAGACCCTGATTCTGGGAGGGATTGGGGGCAGTAGGAGAAAGGGACGACAGAGGATGAGATGGCTGGATGGCATCACCGACTCAATGGGCATGAGTTTGAGTAAACTCCGGGAGTTTGTGATGGACAGGGAGGCCTGGCGTGCTGCGATTCATGGGGTCGCAAAGAGTCAGACACGACTGAGGGACTGAACTGAACTGAACCATTTCTGGACTACTGTAACTGCTAGATTACCAAATATTTCTCAACCTCACATTTTTTATTATTCTATCCCCACAAAGGACACTCACTTCAAACACCAGCATTGGGAAGTTCTAAAAACTACCAGAAAAGCAACCTGTTAGTTCAAAATTATATAAGCCTGTGTTAATACTAAATCTCCAAAGAAGGATCCTTAGAAGCATTCAGAAAAGGCTTATCACATAATAAGAACCTCCTGCATAGCACAGGGAATTCTATTCAATACTTTGTAAAGACCTATACAAGAATAGAAGATAAAAAAGAATGAATATATGTATATGTATAACTGACCTATTTTGCTGTACAGCAGAAACACAACATTGTAAATCAACTATGCTCCCGATTTTTTAAATTAAGGCTGATCACAGATATTATTACAAATCCAAGATGATCTCAGAGCCAATACAATTGAACAAAAGGGAAGCCCAGTTGCTTCTTGAAACAGAAATCCAATTACAACAACCAATCAAATGGTGCCTTTAAAAGAAAACGGGCTGAAGACCTCAGATTTCTCCTACATAAAAATGTCATGTGTTCATCCTTAGCTTCTACACATCTTATTCAACAAAGACAAGCAAACAAAGCCACTGAATGCATCATGTTCCTTCAAGTTAAGTAGGTCAAATTACTAACTGCACACCTAGCACCAGGTGTTAAGTTTGTGGACAAATGCAAAAAGTTTACTACAAATTGGCCCCACACAGATATGTACTAAGAATCCTAAGGTAGAAATATTAACATTAATATTAACATTAACATTATTATTGAATGTTAATAATTTTTTTA
>NW_027224571.1:0-11992 GCF_023699985.2 Odocoileus virginianus | reverse complement strand
TCCAAATAAAGAACTTTATCTTGTACTTGTCTAACTTATAGCCAACAAGGAACCATGACAACTGAGTCATTTTATTTATAATTAAAATGATTCTTTGTGAATATATATTCCAATTAATACTGAAATTGGGTTAAATATTTAAACCAAACTGGAGCATTCTGGTTTAAAACCTCAAGTTCTGATTAGAATCTAATTGTATCACAAATATTTGTTTGGATATCATTGTACTTCTTTCTGACCCATTGCAGGGTCCATCCCCCATGATATCTTTACTAAATCTCAACCTCTACTAAATTTGTACAAATTACAAAAGAGAATCTTAGGTCCAGAATTACTTTTAAAGTCAGCAGTTCTATTCTAATAATCTTGTAATCTTTTCCATATAACAATGGTGATATTTCTATAGACATCACTATTAATAAAAATTTTGTCTTAGTGTAACAGGTTATAATTCTGATTTTATGTTGACAAAAGTTTCATTCATCTTGTACATGCCAAAATAATGCTATTCACCTGAAGAAACATTAATTCACATGTTACAGAATTTTGATATTTTTATTTGTTCATAGCCAGTTTTTAGCATACCCTGAGCTATTAAATCTTCCCTGGTGGCTCAGTGGTAAAGAATCTGCCTGCCAATGCAGGAGACATGGGTTCAATCCTGGGTCAGAAGATCCCCTGGAGAAGGAAATAGCAACCCGGCTACAGTCCAAGGGTCAAACATGACTTGGCAACTAAACAACAACAACACAACTAGCTATTAAAATCATAAGACTTAATTTACACAAGTAACTGGCATTTTTTTTAAGTTAGTAAACAAATTATAAATTTATTATTGAAATCTGAGAATTTTTAATGGTTAAGTGTGACACGGTTTTTTCCTTCTCTTACAGAAGTCCAGAAGTCTAAAGATCATTGTTCACTAAATGTAGGTAGAGAGGAGATCCCAAATATGCCTCCTGAAATGCAGCTTAAGGTAGGTATGAAATTTTCCTAAGCTACATCCAACTGAACTCTTTTCTCTTTTTTGCTTTGCTTTGTTTTAAACATAGCCTTAATAACTAATTTTTCTTGGTATTATAGGTCCTACATTCAGCTCTTTTCACATTTGATTTGATTGAAAGTGTTCTGGCTCGAGTAGAAGAACTCATTGAAACAAAAACAAAGTCTACCTCTGAGGAAAATATGGGATAAAGTGAAAGCTCCATCTCCTAAATAAAAACTAGTAATACACTATATTTTTCATTATGGTTTATTTAATACCTTTATAGAATTTTTTCTGTAAAACACACTGATAGAAAATAAATGTGGCTTATCTTACTTATCTGTTTCAGCAATGACACATTATGGATCAGTAGCATTGTTTCCTTTTAAAAAGGTATCTATATGGTAAATAATGCACATGTGTATTTTAAATACTACTGTTGAAAAATCTAATATGAATCAATAATTTTATATTATGATTTCATAAAATGTACTGGAATTACCTTTATTCATACAGTTGTGAGTTTCTAAAAATTCTGATACATTTTATGTTCCAGTTAGATGCTATTGTAGAACTCTTAGTGTTAAACTGGCTATCATAGCACTGTAAGAGCTTAGAGAAAAATTCTGAGTCTGTGTACTACTCCTGATTTCCCTTTTTTACCCTGCCTCAGGAGTCTTAGAGGACAAAGTCCTCTATCACCAGCTTTCCAGCAATAGTTACAGTGTGAAAGTATCTGTGAAGATTAATTTTAGAAATAGTGGCTGGCTTGTATTATAAAAAGGTATATATGACTTTTTCTTTAACCCAAGGGGCTAATTAGAAAATGCTGTATACTTATTTGCAATTAAACATTTGTTCTTCCAACTTAATTTGTATCATTAAAAAGCTTCAATCTAAGTTTTATATACATGTACCAATATTTTTGAACATTATTAAAGGAATTAACAGAACTCTGAAAGCAAAATCATTTTTAATTATATGTATTTTAATATCCTTCCCAAAGAATATTTATAGTTGATAATCTAATTTGGGTTAAATGTATCACTACTCAGTTTTATCTTTTGAAGTGTTTTCCACACAGGACTTCGCTCAATGATGTAAGCTTTAGTTGTTATCATTCTGTAGCAGATGCTATCTATGTATAATTTGGAGGTGATCTGAAAGAAGATATAAACATGAAACATTATTTAAGAAATAAGGTATTTTTACAGGGTCACATCATAAAATACCTAACTTATTCAATAGGTATTAATCAGTACTATGTATGAGTTATTAGAGTAATAGAAAAATACCTGATTTTTGTCTTTATGGAATTTCAAACATGCAAATCAGAAAAGTAGAGTACTATTAAGAATTGCTTCACAACCTAGATGCCCATCAGCAGACGAATGGATAAGGAAGCATATACACAATGGGATATTACTCAGCCATTAAAAAGAATTCATCTGAATCAGTTCTAATGAGATGGATGAGACTGGAGCCCATCATACAGAGTGAAGTAAGCCAGAAAGATAAAGACCATTACAGTATACTAACACATATATATGGAATTTTAAAAGATGGTAACGATAACCCTATATGCAAAACAGAAAAAGAGACACAGATGTACAGAACAGACTTTTGGACTCTGTGGGAGAAGGCGAGGGTGGGATGTTCTGAGAGAACAGCATTGAAACAAGTATACTATCAAGGGTGAAACAGATCGCCAGCCCAGGTTGGATGCATGAGACAAGTGCTCAGGGCTGGTGCACTGGGAAGACCCAGAGGGATGGGATGGGGAGGGAGGCGGGAGGGGGGATTGGGATGGGGAACACATGTAAATCCATGGCTGATTCATGTCAATGTATGGCAAAAACCACTACAATATTGTAAAGTAATTAGCCTCCAACTAATAAAAATAAATGGAAAAAAAAAAGAATTGCTTCAACAGGGGTCTGTTCCAAGTAAAAGAGTAAGGAACACCTAACTCTGCCTATGGGAGTTGGGAGCACACTTTATGGAGAACAAGCATGAAAAGAAAAGTGGAAACTAGTCAGGTTATAAAATAGCATGTTTGCACTCTGACAGTTCATGACTACCAATATTTATACTTGAGAATTTGAAAGAAGATTTAAGTAACCAATAGGGCTAACACTGTATATATGATCAAATGCTCTTCTGAGCTAAATGAGTGATTCTGATAGTTGCTACTGGAATTGAGAAGACTTGAGAGGCCAAGTTCAGGCTTGGGAAAGAGTTGCATGTGTTTGGAAAAATAGCAGCTTCTCTAAGGGAAACAGAGTATTTGTCAGTTCCATTGAATAGGGAATGCATTTTGAAGTAAAGAATCTCAAAGTTGACCAGTGTGTATGTATGTATGTGATTTTCCTCAGGTGACTTACCTTAGCTATGGTGCACATAAGATTAATAGCATTTACTGTGTTGTGTACTGGAAGTATCCGTAAGTTACTACCCAGGAATCTGGTGGGGGGAGAAATCGTTTAAGTTAAATAGATCATATGACTTATATTTGTTATCCTAAGTGGAAAGAAGAGACAAAAATCCTTTATTGTTTGTCATTTGTGTATTCATTCATGCCTGCCTTATTCCACAGAGGATTTAATATGTCTTTAAAACCAGAACTTAATTGACTAAAAAGTGTTCACTTCTTATTTAGTCTTGCTGAAGAAATCCATAAATCAGCATGCATTCTGAAACTTGTCACTCTCATTCATAGAATAGCTCTTTGGCTTGCATTGTATTAAAAATGAAAGGTTAACATTATGAAGTTTATCTTTTGGCAAAACATAATTCACTTGCCTGAAACAATTCAGAACTGAAGTACATAAAATAAGGAAAACAGGTCTGTAGTGTTACTGTCCATACCTCTGCTGAATCCTGAACATCAGTTTCCATTCTTCAGGTCCATGCAGGGCAGCAGACAGAACCAAAAAACTATTTTGGTGAATGTTAATAAACTTCTCAATTTTGACTAGAAATGTTTCTTCAGCAGACATAAAGCATTCTCTAGCATCCATCAATAAAAATGCAACTCCTAGGAAAGGTGAATGTAATATAAAATGTCACTTTGTCATATTAATAAAAATTTTTTATAAACTTAATAAAATCAACAAAAATAACTATAAATTAAACATATCTGTAGGTGTCCAGGCCCTAAACCCATAACAGATGGAAATCACTATAACAAAAGTCTTACACAGCAAAATAATTAGGTAGTTCTTTGAAGTGCTCTGTAATAAAAGGATGACAATCTAAATATTTAAGGGAAAAACCCTTTCTGGGTCAGTAACCCTTTTTTTCCTTTTAAGGCACTATCCACAATGAAAGTAAGGCCTAATTTTAGTTACATGTTAATTTTTCATGTTACAATTTTTAAAAGCTGGAAATCAATTAAAGAAAAGTAGTTTTAAGCAAGCTTTTAGTTATTTCTTGGAGAATCTTTTGTATCATAACATAAACCATTATATAAATTAACACACTCAGGAGCAGATATCTAGGGTCTCTGAAACAGTATCAAGTGTATAAGAATGCTCCAGAAGGCTTCCCTGGTGGTCCAGTGGTTAGGACTCAGTGCTTCCACTGCAGAGGGCACAGGTTCGATCCCTGGTCAGGGAACTAAGATCCTGCATGCCATGTGGCAGTCTTCCCCCACCTCCAAAAAAAAGAATGGTCCAGAAAAGAAGCTTAATCTGATTAGCTCTTTAAAAGATGAGTGGAAGACACACTCTCAGGAAGTAAATAACTATGTGATTATACTAATTGAATGAACTTAACGCTAAAATTTATATAACCTTTCTGAATCTAAATTACCTCATCTGTAAGGTTGGAATAATTGTTCTTTGATAGGTTTGTTAAAAGGCTTAAATAAGAGAATGTATATAAAGTGACCAAAGCATACAACAGAGTAGGTATTTACCAAAAATATTTTACTTCTCTCTAGAGGGTTCTCTCTCCAACCAGGAAGGATGAATTTGAGGTTGGACCATTTTCAGCTTGGATGTCTATTTCTAGGAGCTTTTGAAAGTGCTTGTCTTCCAAAATCTCTGTTAGAGTACAGGTCTATTCATAACCATTCTAATATAATAAAATCCTTTACCTCCACATCTTTTTATCACTTGTATCATTTTCCAAGCACAAGTAGAGCTGCCCCCTTCCCATGTCCCCAGTTTTCTCATATCCTAATCTAATTCCTTTGCCTATGACTCACAGGTGTATAGTTTTATGATTTCAGGAACATTTGTCCCCATTTGGTTCTTTTAGTTAGTATTTGTTTATATTATGTTCAGTAAACTCTTGTACAAAATCATGAAAAACATTCTCCTATATTTTTTTCCCACCTAATTTTTTAATTGAAGGATGATTGCTTTACATCCTGTATTGTTTTTGTATATGGATTTTGATCAATATGATGCTAGCCTCTTTGTTAATATGAGTAGTATTTTAAATGTTGATTGTTAGGGAGGGTGACTTTGTTGTACTTTCATGTTAGTTTCAAAGCAAGTAGTTTGTACCGTTCTCTACTAGACTCCAGTGATTTAACTTTAGTTCAACAATTATAATCTAAAAAGGAATGTATTTTGTAACTGGCCATATGTACTGCTTTTGTAGGAGTAACAAAGTTTTATTACACATTCACCTTTCCCCCAAAATAACACCTTAAGCTTATTATTCCATTACTGAACTCCTGAATAATTAGAATTTACATGCACGTATTTATTAACAAATTTAAATCAAGGAAGTCAGCAAATATACTGTACCAGAAAGAGAAAATATAATTGATCCATTTTCCACTGAATCTGAATACCGAACCTTGTGGCTTTGATTTTCTAGGGCAGCTGCAACTTCATAACTCTTTAAAAAAAAATTTCAGAAATACAGACTTAAGACATCTTTTTAATAGTTAATTAAAGCTAATGAAAAAACATGAAGTTTAATAGCTTTGTTTATAACTGTACACTTAAAAGATTTGATCACTGAGACACTAAATGCGCTCTCTCTGTGGAGGAAAAAAAAAAAAAAAATTTAGTTCTCCTAAAATACACTATGGGTTTGGAAATGAGTTGTGTACTAGTTATGTTACTTAGGGAAGAAACTAAGGACAATATTAAAGAATTAAACTATAAGAGCAAACACAAACTTCTTTTTAAAAAGCAACTTGAAGATGGATTCTTCACATACCCATAATTATGTGGGTAAATAGGAAATTAGAAATATTTGAGGCCTAGAAATTAGATGCTTAGTATTTAAACCAGAAGTCCTATTGTCTTCATACATGTTTTCTAACTCACCTAAGTGCTTAAGACATTTGAAAAGTTTACTAAAAGTAACTAAACAGACGAACTGGAGAATTGATTGTGTCTGTAGTTTTCTGAATGGCACTTCACGGTTCTGTCAATCATTTAACACACCACATCAAGAAAAATGTCACCTTCTATTTATTCATTAAGGCATGTCAGAATCCATCTTTAAGTTGTTTTTTTAAAAAGAAGTTTGTATTTGCTCTTATAGTTTAATTCTTTCATATTGTCCTTAATTTCTTCCTTAATAGCTGTAGTAACACAACTCATTTCCAAACCCACAGTGTATTCCAGAAGAACTAAATATTTTTACTTTTTTTTTTTAAGTTTTTTTCTCCATAGAGAAACCACATTTAGTGTCTCAATGATCAAATCTTTAAGCTATATATGGTATAGCTATAAAAGAAGCTATTAACAATTAGATATTACCTAAAGCACTTCCCCAGTGGCTCAGCACTCATCATCCGCCTGCAATGCAGAAGACACAGGAGGAAGATCCCCTGGATGAGGGGCATGGCAACCCACTCCAGTACTCTTGCTGGGAAAATCCCATGGACAGAGAAGCCTGGCGGGATACAGTCCATGGGGTTGCGAAGAGTTTGACATGACTGAAGCGACTGAGCAAAGCATTAAAATATAAGAGGTTCATAGTATTTATTGACGGGTTGAAACTCAAGCTTGTTAGTCTCCAAGTAGATAGAAACCCCTTACATTTATTTTATATTTTGCCTCATTATTATTCTATACTTGCCTGTGTATATTTTAAGCATACAGGTTGGAATTAGGTACCAAATATGTGATTCCTTCCTAAAGATAGAGTATTTTATGCTACTCAAACAGATACTGACTTAAGAGTTCAATTAAGACTCTTCCCATGAGTTTTCTGCTGTTTTCAAATTATACATTGCTTCCAGTGATGGCAGATAAGGCCAACTCTCCTGCTGAAGGCATCTAGGAAAGCTGGAAAATTTTCAAAAATCTGCTTGAATGCATCAGAGAGCTAGCAGGATAGTGAAAAATTACAAGATCAAGACCTATACAGAAATTCAAAGATAAGAGATAGGCATTTAGGCCATTTTCTCCCCTGAGGGCGTCTGTCAATTCAGGAAGAGACAGATGAGAGGCTGAAGAGAGCTTTTGACAAAAGTGGAACAGCTCTCATAGGGGCTGCAGCCTAGCTTCAAACCATTTCAATCCCTAAAATTGGATTAAAGTGATACTGCATTACTAGTGCTCCCAAGCACCTTGCAGAAGCACTCCCTAGAGCAACCTTTCTCAATTAGGTCTCCTCATTTCAGCTACAGAACAAAGAAAATTATCTGAATATTTTCTCAATTTAAACATAACAAGTATCATTGAAATGAACAGGACATAAGCTCCTTTATTATATACAATAGAAGCTGGGTTGCCAGATCAGCAAATAAAAATATAGACCATCCAGTTAAATTTCAATTTCAGATAAACATGATATTTTAGTATTAATATAAGTATGTCCCATGCAATATTTGGGATGAACTTATTTACCTGAAACTTTTAAGTTTAACTGAGTGTCCTATATTTTATCTGGAAACCCTGCTTAGAGAATTAAAGGTTTAATTTTCTCTCAGAATTAAGGTTTCTCTAGAGGAATATAACACTATTGTAGGCCTCAAATAATTTCTACAAACACTTTTTTTTCAAATACAAATTCCAACAATCAATCAAAAATAATCAGACATATAAAGAGACAAAATTACATGAAAACAGAACTATGAGAAACAACAGGTAATAGAAACAGTAACAGGACATACATACAGTAAAGTTACATATGTACCTTAAAATAGCTATTTACTATATTCAAGGAGAAAAAAGGCCAAGATGGAGAATTTTGGCAAAGAATTAGAAATTATATAAAAGGATGTAACAGATCAAACCAGTCAATGCTAAAGGAAATCAACCCTGAATATTCACTGGAATGACTGATGGAAAAACAAGCTCTAATACTTTTGCCACCTGATGCAAAGAGGTGACTCACTAGAAAAGACCCTGATGCTGGGAACGACTGGGCTTCCCTTGTGGCTCAGCTGGTAAAGAATCCGCCTGCAGTGCGGGAGACCTGGGTTCAATCCCTGGGTTGGGAAGATCCCCTGGAGAAAGGAACAGCTACCCACTCCAGTATTCTGGCCTGGAGAATTCCATGGACTATACAGTCCATGGGGTCATGAAGAGTTGGACATGACTGAGCGACTTTCACTGGGAGAGATTGAAGGTCAAAGAAGAAGGGGGCGGCACAGGATGACATGGTTAGACAGCATCACCCACTCAGTGGACATGAATCTGAGCAAACTACGGGAGATAGTGAAGGACAGGGAGCCTGGAATGCTGCAGTTGATGGGGCTGCAAAGAGTTGGACATGACTGAGCAACAGAACAACGACAACAGGCAAAACTAACTATAAATCTGAGATAAATCAAATCAACAGTTGCTTGAGGCAGGGAACTGGAAAAGGTCTGATTATAAAAGGGCAGGAAGCAATTTTCTGGAGTGATGAAAACGTTCTATATATTTTGACTGGGGTGATGGTTACACAGGTATACACATTTGTCAAAATTCATTAAGCTTACACTTTAAATGTGTGTATTTTATTGTATATAAGTCTCACCTCAGTTAAATTGCTTTTTAAAACATCTTTCAAGATCAAGGGGGAAACAAAAATATAGTTGATTCTTGTACAACATGGATTTGAACTGTATAGGTCCATTTATATGTGAATTTTTTTCAATAAATACATATATTACACAATCTGAGGTTCACTGTATCCTCACACACAGAGCTGCTGATACAATGGGCCAAATGTAAAGTTAAAGGTGAATTTTCAACTGTGAAGGGATCAGCACCTTCAAGGGTCAACTGTATTTTGAGAGGAGAACTGAGATGGTCCTCATTGAACTAATTTCTAAATTATATTCTTCAGATAAAAAGGAAAATGATCCAAAACAGAAGGTTTGAGCCAAAAGAAGAGCAAAAAAAGTAACAAAGACATGAGTAAATCTAAACAAATACTAACTTTAGAAAGTAATAATAATGCTTTGTGGAGTTAAAAAATTGAGGAAATTAAACTATATGATAACAAATACAGAAGAGGGTGATTGGAATTCAGTTCAGTCGCTCAGTCGTGTCTGACTCTTTGTGACCCCATGAACTGCAGCACGCCAGGCCTCCCTTGTCCATCACAAACTCCTAGAGTTTACTTAAACTCATGCCCATCGAGTCGGTGATGCCATCCAGCCATCTCATCTTCTGTCGTCCCCTTCTCCTCCTGCCCCCAATCCCTCCCAGCATCAGGGTCTTTTCCAGCAAGTCAACTCTTCGCATGAGGTGGCCAAAGTATTAGAGCTTCAGCTTCAGCATCAGTCCTTCCAATGAACACCCAGGACTGATCTCCTTTAGGATGGACTGGTTGGATCTCTTTGCAGTCCAAGGGACTCTCAAGAGTCTTCTCCAACACCATAGTTCAAAAGCATCAATTTTTCAGCGCTCAGCTTTCTTCACAGTTCAACTCTCACATCCATACATGACCACTGGAAAAACCATAGCCTTGACTAGATGGACCTTTGTTGGCAAAGTAATGTCTCTGCTTTTTAATATGCTATCTAGGTTGATCATAACTTTCCTTCCAAGGAGTAAGCGTCTTTTAATTTCATGGCTGCAGTCACCATCTGCAGTGATTTTGGAGCCCAGAAAAATAAAGTCTGACACTGTTTCCACTGTCTCCCCATCTATTTCCCATGAGGTGATGGGACCAGATGCCATGATCTTAAGGCTTCTGAATGTTAAGCTTTAAGCCAACTTTTTCACTCTCCTCTTTCACTTTCATCAAGAGGCTTTTTAGTTCCTCTTCACTTTCTGCCATAAGGGTGGTATCATCTGCATATCTGAGGTTATTGATATTTCTCCTGGCAATCTTGATTCCAGCTTGTGCTTCCTCCAGCCCAGCATTTCTCATGATGTACTCTGCATAGAAGTTAAATAAGCAGGGTGACAATATACAGCCTTGACGTACTCCTTTTCCTATTTGGAACCAGTCTGTTGTTCCATGTCCAGTTCTAACTGTTGCTTCCTGACCTGCATACAGGTTTCTCAAGAGGCAGGTCAGGTGGTCTGGTATTCCCATCTCTTTCAGAATTTTCCAGTTTATTGTGATCCACACAAAGGCTTTGGTGTATAGTCAATAAAGCAGAAATAGATGTTTTTCTGGAACTCTCTTGCTTTTTTGATGATCCAGTGGATGTTGGCAATTTGATCTCTGGTTCCTCTGCCTTTTCTAAAACCAGCTTGAACATCTGGAAGTTCACGGTTCACGTATTGCTGAAGCCTGGCTTGGAGAATTTTGAGCATTACCTTACTAGCGTGTGAGATGAGTGCAATTGTGCGGTAGTTTGAGCATTCTTTGGGATTGCCTTTCTTAGGGATTGGAATGAAAACTGACCTTTTCCAGTCCTGTGGCCACTGCTGAGTTTTCCAAATTTGCTGGTATATTGAATGCAGCACTGTCATAACATCATCTTTCAGGATTTGAAATAGCTCAACTGGAATTCCATCACCTCCACTAGCTTTGTTCGTAGTGATGCTTTCTAAGGCCCATCTGACTTCACATTCCAGGATGTCTGGCTCTAGGTGACTGATCACACCACTGTGATTATCTGGGTCGTGAAGATCTTTTTTGTACAGTTCTTCTGTGTATTCTTGCCACCTCTTCTTAATATCTTCTGCTTCTGTTAGGTCCATACCATTTCTGTCCTTTATTGAGCCCATTTTTGCATGAAATGTTCCTTTGGTATCTCTAATTTTCTTGAAGAGATCTCTAGTCCTTCCATTCTGTTGTTTTCCTCTATTTCTTTGCATTGATCACTGAGGATGGCTTTCTTATCTCTCCTGGCTATTCTTTGGAACTCTGCATTCAAATGGGAATATCTTTCCTTTTCTTCTTTGCTTTTCACTTCTCTTCTTTTCACAGCTATTTGTAAGGCCTCCTCAGACAACCATTTTGCCTTTTTGCATTTCTTTTCCATGGGGATGGTCTTGATCCCTGTCTCCTGTACAATGTCATGAACCTCCGTCCATAGTTCATCAGGCTCTCTGTCTATCAGATCTAGTCCCTTAAATCTATTTCTCACTTCCACTGTATAGTCATAAGGGATTTGATTTAGGTCATACCTGAATGGTCCTAGTGGTTTTCCCTACTTTCTTCAGTTTAGCACATCGGAGGTAAGGGGCAGTGGCTGAGAAGAGCTACCACAGGCCCGAGGTCAGGGGCAGCGGTTGAGAGGAACTATCCCACCCTGGAGGTCAGGGGCTCCACCCTAGAGGAGCTGCCCTACCACCAAGGAGCGGCTGCTGTGCTGGCGCAGGAGGGCCCAGAGGAGCTACTCCACATTCAAGATTGGAATTAGTGTTCTAATATTTGTCATGTAAGAGGAAGATAAGTAGCAAACAGCCTTTTCCAGCAACCCAAGAGATGAGTCTATACATGGACATCACCAGATGGTCAACAACAAAATCAAGCTGATTGTTTTTTGTAGCCAATGATGGAGAAGCTCTATATAGTCAGCAAAAAACAAGACCTGGAGCTGACTGTGGTTCAGATCTTAAACTCCTTATTGCAAAATTTAGGCTCAAATTGAAGAAAGTAGGGAAAAAAGGTCTTAATAACCCAGATAATCACAAT
>NW_027224570.1:0-12067 GCF_023699985.2 Odocoileus virginianus | reverse complement strand
CAGAATTCACAGTGACCCATGCACCCTTGTTTTCAGGGAAGCTCCACTGACAATGGCCCAACTTGAATTGTTGCTGGCCAAAAACTTGGCTTTCTCTGCCCAGTGAAGCCAAACAAAAAATACAGAGACAGAGTTTGAAGGAAATATGAAGGTGGCTTTTATTCTCAAGCCAGCAGAAACGAGTAGACAGTAGGGTCATGCCTCAAGGACTGTGCCCCCCACACCACCCAAAAAGAGTCTAGGGGTTACATAAGGCAAGGGCTCACAGCCAGAAGTCAGTGATGAGGAACAAAGGGGATAGGATCTTGATTTCTTTCTCATGCATTTTTTCAAAGATAGTCACAGGCTTAAGTCAGTAACCTAGTAACTGACTCTGGCACTTGGAGTGCCTCTGCGGCCTTCTTTCTGATATGTAAGTACAAGGAGAAGGGTGTTGTAAGGGTAGACACCAGATAGGGGATATATTTAGCATAGGGTCCAAGGAAAAAAATGTTAGTCATAGCTCCTGCAAAGTTAGGGGGCAGAGAAGCAAACTTAGTTACAGACATTCAGACCTAGGAGCAGTTAAAGTAAAAAAAAAAAAAAAAAAATTGGAATGTTCAGGCCTGCTCACTGTTCTCTTTATCCCCTTTGTCCTCAAAAAAGGGAAAGAATACAAAAACTCATTCCTCTTTTTTTCCTTTGTATGCATTCTCAGTCGCTTCAGTCATGTCCAACACTTTGTGACCCCGTGGACTGTAGCCTGCCAGACTCCTCTGTCTGTGGGAGTCTCCAGGCAAGAAGACTGGAGTGGGTTGCCTTTCCCTTCTCCAAGGGATCTTCCCCACTCAGGGACTGAACCGGTGTCTCCTGCATTGGTAGGCAGATTCTTTACCAGCTAAGCCAGCAGAGAAGCCCCCTTTTTTTTTCCTTCTCCCTGCAACAAATTCAACCAAGTGATCCATCGACAGGGAAATGAAGACAGAATGGTGCACCTCTATACTGCAAAGCTATCCAGCCCTGAATCAGAATGGAATAATGCCAGTGACAACAGCGTGGATGGAGAGAGTGATTACCATGCTAAGGAGAGGAAGGCCGAGAGAGAAAGACAAATATCACAAGGTATCACTGACAGGTATCTTCTTGAAATTGATACAAATGTAGGATATTAAGCAGTAGAAACAGATTCACAAACTTAGAAAACCAACTTCTGATTATTCAAAAAAAGTCAGGGATGTGGGATAAATTAAGTGTTTGCAAGGGATATACAGACATTAATATACATCAAACTGAGAATCAGGAAAAAAAAAAAACTGTTGGGGCAGCGTACTGGAGACACTGTAAACTTCTGAGGAAAATGAACCCCCCAAAAATTGATCAACGTCTGTGTATCACTGAATCAAGCTCCCGTGCTCCTGAAACTGACACAGTATAGGAAATCAACCCTACTCCAAAGTTAAACAGCAAGGAATGCACAGAAAAAGAAAGAAAAAGTGGAACATGAAGAAATCCTGACGCCTTGTGGCCACTTTTTGTAACAGCAACTCTCCAGCTGTGTTCAGTTCACTTTGGACGCTGCTGTGTCTCTTTGAGACCCCATGGACTGCAGCACGCCAGGCTTCCCTGTCCATCACCAACTCTTGGAGCTTGCTCAAACTCATGTCCACTGAGTAAGCGATGCCATCCAACCATCTCATCCTCTGTCGTGCCCTTCTCCTCCCGCCTTCCATCTTTCCAAGCACATAATATTCACAAGTTACATGGGACTGTAAGTGAAAAACAACTGCCCTCCAGAAGTCTCCCAGCGATGGTCAATGAACAAAAATTCAAAACTTGGCAGAGGATCATAGAGCCAAGTTCAACAGGTACCTTTAACTCACATCCTTTTAAGAAAAAAAAATCACATGAAATGATATCAGCATCGCTAAATATTGGGGAAATGCCTGTCAACCCTGCAAAGAGGTGTCACCTCAAGCCAGTCAGAATGGCCACTGTCAAACCCTCAAGTGCTGTAGATGCTGTGGACAAACAGGAACCCTCCTCCTCTGATGCTGGGAATATAAGTTGGAGACAGCCCCTCTGGAGAAAAGTGTGTGGGTTCTTTGAACAATGAAAACGAAAATGAAATTTAAAATGTCCCCAACACCATACACAAAACTACACTCCAAAGAGAAAGATCTAAATGGGAAGATGGAGACTATGACATTCTTGGGGAAAATATATGCAGGACACACTTTGACATTCATCACGGTAAATTCATTTGGGCTCCAGGTCTTAGAATAATGAAACATAATTCAAAAGTAACAAAACGGGACCTAATTAATCTCAAAGCATTTGCACAGAAGAGGAAACACTAAACAACAACAACAACAAAAAAGATGACTCTCAGCATGGGAAAATATATTTGCAATTGAACATACCCACAAGGAATTCATGTCCAAAATATAGAAAGGGTTCGTGCAGCTCAATGTCAAAGAAACAAACAAAGCAACCCAAGAAGTCAAGGGGCCCAAGATGGAAATGGATATGTCTTCCAAGAAGGCGTACAGATTCCCATAAGGCACATGACAAGATGCTCACCATCTTGAATTCTTAGAGACAGGACAACCAGAAGTCCCCGGGTTGGGAAGATCTCCTGGAGGAGCACACAGCAACCCACTCCAGTATTCTTACCTGGAGAATCCCATGGAGAGAGGAGTCTGGCGGGCTACAGTCCATGGGGTCACAGAGTCAGACACGACTGAAGCGACTTAGCACACACTTATCAATCAGAAGCCCAATTTGGTATAATGCCACCAACAGCATCATGGATGGACAGACTGATCATGATTCTAAGTGCAGGAGGTCAAAGAGAGAAAGACAAATGTCATAAAGTATCATTCACAGTTATACTCTAGAGATTAATGCCAATGAAGTATCTTACCCAGTTACAAACATTCACAAACTTAGAAAACCAGCTTATGATTATCATAAAGGTGTTAGGGTTGAGGGATAAATTAAGAGTTTGCTAAGGAAATGGCAACCCACTTCTGTATTCTTGCCTGGAAAATTCCATGAACAGAGGAACCTGGTAGGAGCTACAGTCCATGGGGTCACAAAAAGTCGGACAAGACTGAGCAACTTTACTAATAACATATACATACTGGGGCGTGCTTAGTCGCTCAGTCGTGTCCAACTCTGACATGCCATGGTCTGTAGCCCACCAGGCTCCTCTGTCCATGGGATTTTCCAGGCAAGAATACTGGAGTGGGTTGTCATTCCCTTCTCCAGGGGATCATCATGACCCAGGGATCGAAGCCACGTCTCTTGTGTCTTCTGCATTGCCAGGCGGGTTCTTTATCTCTAGCACCAACTGGGAAGCAGACATACACGTTATTAATGTACTCATTACTATGTATCAAATAGGTGATTAAAAGGGACTTATTGAAGAGCACAGGGAATACACACTGTCATCACCTATATAGAACAAGAACCCAAAGAAAGAAGAGATAAACGTCTGAGTATCACTGAATAAAGTTCCTGTACACCTGAAAGAAACACAGTTTCAGAAATCAACTCTACTCCAATAGAAAATAACAATGAATGCACAGAAAAAGGAAAAAACAAAAACAAAACTGGGCGCTGAAGAAATGCTGCTGCCTTGTGGCCGCTTTTTGTAACAGCAGCTCCAAAAGCTCTGTTGCTTGCGTACATGCTAATATTCTGTGACTGCATGGACTGTAGCCTGCCAGGCTTCTCTGTCCATGGGATTCTCCAGGCAAGAATACTGCAGTAAGTTGCCATTTCCTTCTCCAGGGGTTCTTCCTGATCCAGGAATCAAACCACAGTCTCTTGCATTGCAGGCAGATTCTTTACTGACTGAGCTACAAGGGAAGCCCCTATTATCATTAGAAGGATCATTATCCTTTTTATGGCGACTCCGATAATCCTGAACACACATTTCACCTTAGCTAGCACAATACCCATTGTGTTGTTAGTGTTTAAGGGCTACAGTGTCACTTGGGGAAAATGAAAAGATTCTGGAGATGAATGGTGAGAACATTTTTACTACAATTTGAATGCAGTTAATGCTATACAAGTGCATACCTAAAACGACTCAAATGATAAATGTTTTAATGTTGTTAACCACAATGAAAAAATAATACATGTTACAACATGGAAAAGCACTAAAAACATTCTCAGTGAAAGAAACCACACAGAAAAAGCCACCCAGATCATAGTCATCTTGTCACTTTAAATCCATGAAGGTTTTTAACATGAGGGAAAGCCTCAGTGGCAGTCCTAGGAAAAGAAACCTAGATTACATGAAAAAATATATTTGCACAAAGCTCAGGCAGCTGGTGGAAGTTGAAGTGGTCCCATGGATAGGATTACAATGTGGAAACCATAATTATCCTCCATTTTGGAATCAAAAGGTGACAGTTTTGGGTAAAACACATTGCGGTATTTGGTGTGAATGTAGAAAACTTTGTACCACTATTTAAAGTAGACGCGTTTGAAATTTTACTAGAAAGTAAGTTACTTTTCAATACAGCCATGTAAGTCACATGCCAGAGAATCAGAGATGACATCGAACATTGCTGTAAGAGGCCAAGACTTAAGCAGATCAGGGAGGAGCCAAAATGGTGGAGGAATAGGACGGGGAGACCACTTTCTCCCCTACAAATTCATCGAAAGAACATTTGAACGCTGAGCAAACTTCACAAAACAACTTCTGACCACTAGCAGAAGACATCAGGTGCCCAGAAAAGCAGCCCATCATCTTCGAAAGGAGGTAGGACAAAATATAAAAGATAAAAAGAGAGACAAAAGAGCTAGGGACGGAGACCCGTCCCGGGAAGGGAGTCATAATAGAGGAAGTTTCCAAACACCAGGAAACCCTCTCACTGGCGGGTCTGGGGGAAGTTTTTGAATCTCAGAGGGCAACCTAATTGGGAGGAAAAATAAATAAAACCCACAGATTACATGCCTAAAAGCAACTCCCAGCAGTAAAGTACCCCAGATACCTGCATCCGCCACCAGCAAGTGGGGGCAGAACGGAGAGGAGCAGGCGGCATTGCTTAGGGTAAGGACCAAAGGCCCGAATGCCCTGAGGGCAATTGGAGGGAGCTAACGTGAGATAGCAACTTAAACTGTGGGATAGCAAGAGAGAGAGAGAAAATTAACCGGCCCGAACACACTGCCGGCCGTTCGCAGAACAAAGGGACTGAGCAATTCCAGAGAAGAGCTAGCCGGCGGCGGACCAGCCCATCCCCCACCGGAGGCAGGAGGCAGGGGGGAGGGGAAAGGGGCAAACTCAGCCCCAGAGACAGCATCCCTACCAAACTGCAAACAGGCTCCCAGTTTCTAACCAAAGACTTCGTGAGATTCCGGATGGTCGACATCCGCCGGGAGGGTTGCGGCTAGAGGCCAGCTCCCGAGAATAGACACAAGGCGCATGCACCCGATCAGCACGCATGGAAACTGAGGCTGGGACCGCGGAGGGGAGAAGGTGCACCGCACCCGGGGAGAGTGCGCCCGTCAAGCTCCTGGCTGCCTGAGCTGCTCGGGCCGGGGAAGGCACAAAACGCAGGCCCTAACCGAGTCCGCGCTTTTGTGGAATACCCGAAAACTGGAACCGCACGCAACGCAGGGCCCGCTCCATATAGAGCAGCCGGGAGCCTGAGCAGTGTAGACGGGGAAAGCACACACCCGTGAGCGGGGGCAAACCCAGTGTGGCCAGAACACTGTGAGTGCTCCCCACACACACCAGTGATATCTGTCTGCAGCGCCCCTCCCTCCCCGCAGCACGACTGAACAAGCGAACCTAAACAAGAGACCACCTCCGCCCGCCTGTGTCAGGGCGGAAATTAGACACTGAAGAGACCGGCAAACAGAAGCCAAATAAACAAAGGGAACCGCTTCAGAAGGGACCAGTGCAACAGATTAAAATCCCTGTAGGTAACACCGACTACACCGGAAGGGGCCTATAGATATCGAGAAGTGTAAGCTGGAATGAGGAGCTATCTGAAACTGAACCGAACCCACACTGACCGCAACAGCTCCAGAGAAATTCCTAGATATATTTTTACTTTTTTTTGTTTTTAATTAAAAAAAATTTTTTTAATTTTTTCTTTTATTTTCTTTTAAAATTCCCTATTACTCCCCCATTACTCCTTAACTTTCATTTTCATATATTTTTACTATTTTTTTTAATTAGGAAAAAAATTTTTTTTCTTGTTTTTTTTTTTCTCTTATTTTCTTTTAAAGTCCTCTATTACTCCTCTATTACTCCTTAATTTTCATTTTCATTTCACTATAACCTTGCAAAAAAAAAGAAGCCCTATTTTTAAACCGAACTTCATATATATTTCTTAAAACTTTTTTTTTGTTTTTGTTTTTAATATTGTATTTTTAAGAGTCTAACCTCTACTCTAGATTTTTAATCTTTGTTTTTCAGTATGTGATATAAATTTTGGACATTTAAGAATCCAATATTCAGTTCCCATTTTTATTCAGGAGTGTGTTGATTACTCTCTCCCACCTTTGACTCTCCGTTTTCTACCTCAGAACACCTCCATTTCCTCCTTTCCCCTTCTCTTCCCAATCCAATTCTGTGAATCTTTGTGGGTGTCTGGGCTACGGAGAACACTCTGGGAACAGACAACTGCGTAGATCTGTCTCTTACCTCTTGAGTCCCCCTTTGTCTCCTCCTGCTCATCTCTATCTCCCTCCTCCCTCTCTTCTTCATGTAACTCTGTGAACCTCTCTGGGTGTCCCTCATGGGGGAGAATCTTTTCACCATTAACCTAGAAGTTTCATCATCAGTGCTGTATAGTTGGAGAAGTCTTGAGACTACTGGAAGAATAAAACTGAAATTCAGAGAATGGAAGAATAAACCTGAAATCTAGAGGCAGGAGACTTAAGCCCAAAACCTGAGAACACCAGAAAACTCCTGACTACACGGAACATTAAGTAATAAGAGACCATCCAAAAGCCTCCATACCTACACTGAAACCAACCACCACCCAAGAGCCAATAAGTTCCAGAGCAAGACATACCACGCAAATTCTCCAGCAACGCAGAAACATACCCCTGAGCGTCAACATACACCTGCCCAAAGTCACAACTAACACATAGACCCATCCCAAAACTCATTACTGCACACTCCATTGCACTCCAGAGAGAGAAATCCAGTTCCACACACTAGAACACTGACGCAAGCTTCCCTAACCAGGAAACCTTGACAAGCCAGTTGGCAACCCCTCCCACTGGGTGAAGCTTCCACAATAAAAAGGAACCACAAACCACCAGAATACAGAAAGCCCACTCCAGACACAGCAATCTAAACAAGATGAAAAGGCAGAGAAATACCAACAGATAAATGAACATGAAAAATGCCCACCAAGTCAAACAAAAGAGGAGGAGATAGGGAATCTACCTGAAAAAGAATTTAGAATAATGATAATAAAAATGATCCAAAATCTTGAAAACAAAATGGAGTTACAGATAAATAGCCTGGAGACAAAGATTGAGAAGATGCAAGAAATGTTTAATAAGGACCTAGAAGAAATAAAAAAGAGTCAATTAAAAATGAATAATGCAATAAATGAGATCAAAAACACTCTGGAGGGAACCAAGAGTAGAATAACGGAGACAGAAGATAGGATAAGTGAGGTAGAAGATAAAATGGTGGAAATAAATGAAGCAGAGAGGAAAAAAGAAAAAAGAATCAAAAGAAATGAGGACAACCTCAGGGATCTCTGGGACAATGTGAAACGCCCCAACATTCGAATCATAGGAGTCCCAGAAGAAGAAGACAAAAAGAAAGGCCAAGAGAAAATACTCGAGGAGATAATAGCTGAAAACTTCCCTAAAATGGGGAAGGAAATAGTCATCCAGGTCCAAGAAACTCAGAGAGTCCCAAACAGGATAAACCCAAGGCGAAACACCCCAAGACACATATTAATCAAATTAACAAAGATCAAACACAAAGAACAAATATTAAAAGCAGTAAGGGAGAAACAACAAATAACACACAAAGGGATTCCCATAAGGATAACAGCTGATCTATCAATAGAAACCCTCCAGGCCAGAAGGGAATGGCAGGACATACTTAAAGTAATGAAAGAGAATAACCTACAACCTAGATTACTGTACCCAGCAAGGATCTCATTCAGATATGAAGGAGAATTCAAAAGCTTTACAGACAAGCAAAAGCTGAGAGAATTCAGCACCACCAAACTAGCTCTTCAACAAATGCTAAAGGATCTTCTCTAGACAGGAAACACAGAAAGCTTGTATAAACGTGAACCCAAAACAACAAAGTAAATGGCAACGGGACCACACCTATCAATAATTACCGTACATGTAAATGGGTTGAATGTCCCAACCAAAAGACAAAGACTGGCTGAATGGATACAAAAACAAGACCCCTATATATGCTGTATACAAGAGACCCACCTCAAAACAAGAGACACATACAGACTAAAAGTGAAGGGGTGGAAAAAAAAATTTCACGCAAACGGAGACCAAAAGAAAGCAGGAGTCGCAATACTCATATCAGATAAAATAGACTTTCAAATAAAGGCTGTGAAAAGAGACAAAGAAGGATACTACATAATGATCAAAGGATCAATCCAAGAAGAAGATATAACAATTATAAATATATGTGCACCCAATATAGGAGCACTGCAGTATGTAAGGCAAATGCTAACGAGTATGAAAGAGGAAATTAATAGTAACACAACAATAGTGGGAGACTTTAATACCCCACTCACAACTATGGATAGATCAAATAAACAGAAAATTAACAAAGAAACACAAACTTTAAATGACACAATGGACCAGCTACACCTAATTGATATCTATAGGACATTTCACCCCAAAACAGTCAACTTCACCTTTTTCTCAAGTGCACACGGAATCTTCTCCAGAATAGATCACATCCTGGGCCATAAATCTAGTCTTGGTAAATTCAAAAAAACTGAAATCATTCCAGTCATCTTTTCGGACCACAGTGCAGTAAGATTAGATCTCAATTACAGGAAAAAAAATTATTAAAAATTCAAACATATGGAGGCTAAATAACACGCTTCTGAATAACGCAACAAATCATAGAAGAAATTAAAAAAGAAATCAAAATATGCATAGAAATGAATTAAAATGAAAACACAACAACCCAAAACCTGTGGGACACTGTAACCACAGTGCTAAGGGGAAGGTTCATAGCATTACAGGCTTACCTCAAGAAACAAGAAAAAAATCAAATAAATAACCTAACTCTACACCTAAAGCAACTAGAGAAGGAAGAAATGAAGAACCCCAGGGTTAGTAGAAGGAAAGAAATCTTAAAAATTAGGGCAGAAATAAATGCAAAAGAAACTAAAGAGACCATAGCAAAAATCAACAAAGCTAAAAGCTGGTTTTTTGAAAAAATAAACAGAGTTGACAAACCATTAGCAAGACTCATTAAGAAACAAAGGGAGAAGAACCAAATTAACAAAATTAGAAATGAAAATGGGCAGATCACAACAGACAACACTGAAATACAAAGGATCATAAGAGACTACTACCAGCAGCTCTATGCCAATAAAATGGACAACTTAGCAAGAAATGGACAAATTCTTAGAAAAGTATAACTTTCCAAAACTGAACCAGGAAGAAATAGAAGATCTTAACAGAGCCATCACAAGCTAGGGTGAAACAGATCACCAGCCCAGGTTGGGTGCATGAGACAAGTGCTCGGGCCTGGTGCACTGGGAAGACCCAGAGGGATCGGGTGGAGAGGGAGGTGGGAGGGGGGACCGGGATGGGGAATACATGTAAATCCATGGCTAATTCATTTCAATGTATGACAAAAACCACTGCAATGATGTAAAGTAATTAGCCTCCAACTAATAAAAATAAATGGGGGAAAAAAAAAGAAACTGTAATCAGAAATCTTCCAGCAAACAAAAGCCCAGGACCAGATGGCTTCACAGCTGAATTCTACAAAAAATTTAGAGAAGAGCTAACACCTATCTTACTCAAACTCTTCCAGAAAATTGCAGAAGAAGGTAAACTTCCAAACTCATTCTATGAGGCCACAATCACCCTAATTCCAAAAACCAGACAAAGATGTCACAAAGAAAGAAAACTACAGGCCAATATCACTGATGAACATAGATGCAAAAATCCTTAACAAAATTCTAGCAAACAGAATCCAACAACATATTAAAAAAATGATACAACATGACCAAGTTGGCCTTATCCCAGGAATGCAAGGATTCTTTAGTATCCACAAATCAATCAATGTAATACACCACATTAACAAATTGAAAGATAAAAACCATATGATTATCTCAATAGATGCAGAGAAAGCCTTTGACAAAATTCAACACCCATTTATGATTAAAACTCTCTAGAAAGCAGGAATAGAAGGAACATACCTCAACATAATAAAAGCTATACATGACAAACCCACAGCAAGCATTACCCTCAATGGTGAAAAATTGAAAGCATTTCCCCTGAAATCATGAATAAGACAAGGGTGCCCACTCTCACCACTACTATTCAACATAGTTTTGGAAGTTTTGGCCACAGCAATCAGGGCAGAAATAGAAGTAAAAGGAATCCAGATAGGAAAAGAAGAAGTGAAACTCTCTCTCTTTGCAGATGACATGATCCTCTCCATAGAAAACCCTAAAGACTCTACCAGAAAATTACTAGAGCTAATCAAGGAATATAGTAAAGTTGCAGGATATAAAATTAACACACAGAAATCCCTTGCTTTCCTATACACTGACAATGAGAAAACAGAAAGAGAAATTAAGGAAACAATACCATTCACCATTGCAACAAAAAGAATAAAATACTTAGGAGTATATCTACCTAAAGAAACAAAAGACCTATACATAGAAAACTATAAAACACTGATGAAAGAAATCAAAGAGGACACAAACAGATGGAGAAACATACCGTGTTCATGGATTGGAAGAACCAGTATTGTCAAAATGGCTATACTACCCAAAGCAATCTATAGATTCAATGCAATCCCTATCAAACTACCAACGGTATTTTTCACAGAACTAGGACAAATAATTTCACTATTTGTATGGAAATACAAAAAACCTTGAATAGCCGAGGTAATCTTGAGAAAGAAGAATGGAACTGGAGGAATCAACCTGCCTGACTTCAGACTCTACTACAAAGCCACAGTCATCAAGACAGTATGGTACTGGCACAAAGACAGAAATATAGATCAATGGAACAGAATATAAAGCCCAGAGATAAATCCACGAACCTATGGACATCTTATCTTCGACAAAGGAGGCAAGGATATACAATGGAAAAAAGACAACTTCTTTAACAAGTGGTGCTGGGAAAACTGGTCAACCACCTGTAAAAGAATGAAACTAGAACACTTTCTAACACCATACACAAAAATAAACTCAAAATGGATTAAAGATCTAAATGTAAGACCAGAAACTATAAAACTCCTAGAGGAGAACATAGGCAAAACCCTCTCTGACATAAATCACAGCAGGATCCTCTATGAGCCACCTCCCAGAATATTGGAAATAAAAGCAAAATTAAACAAATGGGACCTAATGAAACTTAAAAGCTTTTGCAAAACAAAGGAAACTATAAGCAAGGTGAAAGGACAGCTCTCAGATTGGGAGAAAATAGTAACAAATGAAGTAACAAAGGACTAATCTCAAAAATATACAAGCAACTCCTGCAGCTCAATTCCAGAAAAATAAATGACCCAATCAAAAAATGGGCCAAAGAACTAAACAGACGTTTCTCGGAAGAAGACATACAGATGGCTAACAAATACATGAAAAGATGCTCAACATCACTCATTATCAGAGAAATGCAAATCAAAACCACAATGAGGTACCATTACATGCCAGTCAGGATGGCTGCTATCCAAAAGTCTACAAGCAATAAATGCTGGAGAGGGTGTGGAGAAAAGGGAACCCTCTTACACTGTTGGTGGGAATGCAAACTAGTACAGCCTCTGTGGAGAACAGTGTGGGGATTTCTTAAAAAAAAAAAAAAAAACTGGAAATAGAACTGCCATATGACCCAGCATTCCCACTCCTGGGCATACACACCGAGGAAA
>NW_027224569.1:0-12032 GCF_023699985.2 Odocoileus virginianus | reverse complement strand
TTTTCCCTTTTGCTTTTTTTGCTCTCAGGCTGACTGCCGGGGCAGAACGGTCTCAGGCCCGGGGGCCCCTCCCGGGTTCCTTTCTGCAGAGACTCCAGCCCATGCTTGACAACGCCAGGCGGGCCTATACAAGCTATGTCCATGCGGGCTTCTTGCAAAGCAATCCCACTTCACTCAGAACTTATCAAGCACCTACAAAAACTCAGTGCTTAGATACATCAAAAACCCAATGAAGATGATTTGAGCAAACCCCGGAGAGGGTGAAGGACGGGAACCACTGCTGTACCCCCAAGGGGGGCCCACAGAGTTGGACACACTTAGCGACTGAAAAAACACAACAACAAAACAGCAATCCACTGACCGCTCTCTTTCAGGAGGGGTTACACCCACAAGAGAGAGAAACTTTCCCTCAAGTAACTGAATTTAAAGGTAGAGTGGACCTGGATCATTTCAAACAAGAAAAAGAACAGGGAGCAGGCCGCGATGGCAGGGGGGGTTTTCTCTTTTATGACTGCTACTTATGGACTGGAGGCACGATGGGTGGGGGGCGGTGGGTATCGGGGTGGGGTGATCAGGAGTGGGGAGTTTTGAAAACAGACGACACTGCAGCGGGGAGGGATCGTGCAACGGAATGAAGAGCAATTACTGCTTCCCCTCAGGGCCAATTCCCCCGGTTATTTGGGGTGTGGGTTTTCCAAAAAGGGCTCTAGCGACTTTGAACCGTTCTGTTTTATCTCCCTGGGCTTCAGGGTGCTTTCCAACTCTTTTTTCCCTTTGACCTGGGAAACGGAGTTACGGGATCATTTTAACCCTGGAAGGCCACTGGTCGGGGGGTCCCTTTGTCCTTTTTGTTTTTTTACTGTTCCTTTTTTGGGGAAAAATGTTTTTAAAAAATTATTTATTTTTTTTTTGGCCATGGGACTTGCATGTGGGGAAACTTAGTTCCCCCACCAGGGGGCAAACCCCTGTTCCCCCGTCTGGGACTCAGAGTTTTAAAACCACTGGACCACCAGGGGAAGTCCCCATTTTTCTTTGCCTTTGAGTTTCATTTCACCCGTGGGTCAGAATCTGTAGCAGGACAACTTTTAGTTCTTGCAAGGGGGGGGACTCTGGAGACAGGGCTGGCCCCTTTAAACCCTCCCCCAACCTAGACACGGAGTCGGGGGGGCAAAAAAGAACGCAGGTGCCCGGGGGGAAGTCACCCACTAACTATTAAAATCCTGAGGAAGAGGGGGGTTCCAGACACGTCCCAGAAACTCACTCTGCTGAGTCCCTTTCCCGGGAGCAATGGGCCCGTGAGCCCTTTCGCCCGCATGGTAAACCAGGACTTTTTTGCTTAGAAAGCCCCTTTTTGGTATTTAGGACTTCCCTTTTGTTTTGAAACTTTTTTTCCCAAATTCATTTTTTACCTCTTTCCCCACAGGCAAACCACCCCTTGCTCGGGTGCTTGCTGGGGGCTTTTGGGGGTTTTGGGTTGGGGGGTTTCTTCCTACGGGTCCTGTGCTTCCTTCCCTCTTCAAATCCCTTCCCTTCCTACATCGAGATGGGAGAGGCTCTCTCACAAGATGGGGTGGGTCAGGGGATTTGGGCCCAAATTTTCAGAGAAAAATTTTTTTTAGAATAATGCAAAAATTTTTTTGTTATTTTGTTTCTAAGTCATTCCAACTCTTTTGGGCCCCATGGACTTACCTCCAGGCTCCTCTTCCATCGGGTTTTTTAAGAAAACTGGGGTTTGCCATTTCCCCCCAGAGGATCTTCCGACCCAGGTCAACCCCCAAAAAAAAAACCCCCCCCCCGGGGGCCCCAAGAAAAAAAACCCCGGGGCCCTTTTTTCCCGGGTTTCCAAAAACCCCGGGTTTGGCAGGAAATTTTTCTTAAATTTTGGGAAAAAAGGGGGGGGGAAAAAAAAAGGGTGGGGGAAAGGGGGGGAAAAAAACAAAAAAAAGGGGGGGGGGGGTTTTTCCCCCAAAAAATTTTTGGGGGGGGGGGAAAACCCTTCCTTTTTTTTACCCCTTTGGGAAAAAGGGGGGTTTTGGGGGGGAAAAAAAAGGGGGAAAAATTTTTTAAAAAAAAAAATTTCCCTTTTTTTTTTCCCTTAAAACCTTTTTGGGGGAGAAAAAAAACCCTTTTTTGGGGGGGGGGGGGGGGGGGGTTTTTTTTGGGGGGGGTTTTTTTAAAAATTTTTTAAAACTTTAAAAGGGGGCCCCAAAAAAACCCCCGGGGGGTTTTGGGGAAAAAAAAAAATTTTTTTTTTTTAAAAAATTTTTTTTTTTTTGGGCCCCAAAAAAAAATTTTTTTAAAAAAAGGCCCCCAAAGGTTTTGGGAAAAAAAAAGGGGGGGAAAAAAAAAAAATTTTTTTTCCCCGGGGGAAAATTTTTTGGCAAAAGCCCCCGGGGAAAAACCCCCGGGGGGGGTTTTTTTTTTTCCCTTTTTAAAGTCTTGGCCCCCGGAAAACCCCGGGCCCCCTTTTTTTTTTTAAAAATTTTAAATTTTTTTTGGGGGGGGCCCCCCAAAAACCTTTTTTTTCCCCCAAAAAACCCCCGGGGTTTTTTAAAATTTTTTTTGGGGGGGGGAAAAGGGTTTTTTAAAAAAAAACCTTTTTTTTTTTTCCCAAAAATTTTTTTTTAAAAAAAAAATTTCAAACCCCCCCCCGGGGCCAAAAAAAATTCCCCCAAAAACCCTTTTTAACCCCCCCCAAAGCCCCCCAAAAATTAAAAACCCCCTTTTTCTTTTTTTGGGGAAAGGGGGCCCTTTTTTTAAAAAAAGGGTTTTTTTTTTTTTAAAAAAAAAAAACTTTTTCTATTTTTCAAAAAATCTTTCTCTGTTTCCCTCCCCGCCCCCATTTTAGCAGGCCTTCCAACCGTTTTAGGGGGAAATTTTTCAAAGGGGGGGGAAACACAAAATCGAAAAACCCCCCCCCCCCCAAAAAAACCCCCCCCCCCAAAAGCCAGGGGCCCCTTTTCCCCCCCCCCCCCCCCCCCCCCCCCCCCCCCCCCCCCCCCCCCCCCCCCCCCCAAAAAAAAAAAAACCCCTAGGTTTAATGTTCGGGGGTTTTAATAACCCGCACTTTTCCCGGGGGGCCCCCAACCCACCCCTTTGGGGGGGGGGGAGGGTTTTTTAAACCCGTGTTCCGAGTACCCCCTTCAAAAAAAGTTTTTCCTGTCAGCTTTTTTCCCCTAAAAATGAAAAATCAAAAGGAAAAAAATGGGGGATTCCCTTTCCCTTTTAAAAAAATTGGCTCCATGGGGGCGGGGGTTTTTTCCCGGTGGGGGTTTTTCCCCCCCCCATCCCAAAAAAAAAAATAATTTTTTCCCTTTTCCCCAAAAAAACCAAAAAATTTAAAAAAAAAAAGGGGTCCCTTACCTTGGGGGTTTAAAAATGTTGTAATCCCCTGGGAAAGGGGAACCAATTGGGAAAACCCCCGGGGGGAAAGGGGAAAAAAAAAAAAAAAATTTTCAAATCTTTTCCCTTTTTTTGGAAACCCCCAAAAAGGGGGAATTCCCTGGGGGGAAACCTAAACCTCCTTTTTCTTGTTGAAAGATTTTCCCCCGGGGGGTTTTTGCTTTTTTCCAAATGCCCCCTTTCCCCCCCCCTTTTCCCCCCCCCCCTCGTGTTTTCCACCCCCCCCTTTTTTCTTGGGAAATCCTCCTTTCCCCTGCCCCCCTTTTTCCTTCTTGTTTGAAATGTCCTTTCCCAATTCTTAATTATTTCTTTATGGTTTTTCTTCGGGGGGTAAAATCCCTAAACAAAATCTTGAAATTCTTTTTTTTGTTCTTTGTTCTCCTTTTTTCCCCCCTTTTTTTTTCCCATTAAAGCCCCCCCTTTTTTTTTATCTGGGTTTGTCAAAACCCTTTTTTTTATGCAAAAAATTTGTTTTGGGGGTTTTAAATTTTTAAAATTTTTTTTTTATTTTTTTAAAAAAAAAAATTTTTTGTTCCACCCTTTTTTAGGGGGTTTTCAGGGGGGCCCCCCGGAAAGGCAAGGGAGGGGCCCCCCGGGGCCTGGAACCCCCCCCCGGGCCCCCCTTTTAAGGGGAAAAAAAGGGGAAATTTTTTTTTGGGGTCCTAAGGGGGAATTTATTTTGAAAAACCAAAAAAATTTTTTGGGGGGGAAAAAAGGGGCCCCCCCCCCTTTTTGGGGGGGGTCCGGGGTTCCAAAAAATTTGGGCCCGGGGGCCAAAATTTAAAATTTTTTGGATCCCCAAATTAAATAAACCCCCTTTAAACCCCGTCCTACCAAACCCTAAGGGGTTTTGGCCTTTCAGGGGTTAAAAAAAACGGGCACTTAAAAAAATTGGGGGGGGGGGGGGGGCCTCTCCGGGGGGGGGGGGGAAAGGGAAAAAATTTTTTTAAAAATTTGGGGTTTTTTTAAAAAAAAACTTGGGAACCCCAAAGCATTTTTGGGGGTTTCATTTCAGTTCAGGGGCCTTTTGGGCCTTTTTTCCCTGTTCTTCCTTCTTGATTGAAATGATCTCAGTGTCCAACTCTACTTAATTTCAGTTTCTTTGATGGTAGATCGTTTCTCTCTCTTGCGGGGCTGTAAACTCTCCTGAATGCAGAAGCGGGTCTGTGAGAATTGCTGTTATTGTTGTTGCTGTTGTTCAGTCCGATAAGTCGTGCACCAACTCGGTGACCCCCGTGGACTTACAGCACGCCTGGCTTCACTGTACGTTAACCTATCTCCCGGAGTTTTGCTCAAAACTCTCTTCTTGGGTTCTTGATGCTATAGATGCTCGAGATTATAGTAGGTGCTTGATTATATGTTCTAATGAGTGACGTTGGGATTGGCTTAGCAAGAAGCCAGATGTCAGAATATGCTTGTATAGCCAGCCCTACGCCTGGCAGCTTCGTCAAGCAGTGGGCTGAGAGTCTCTGCAAGATAGAGAACAGAGGGACGGGGCCTCCAGCAGGCCTGAGACCAGTTCTGCCAGGCGCTCAGCCTGAGAGCAACAAAAGCAAGAAAGTTACTGAATTTGGGTCACTGACTGATGGGACATGAGTCTTGAGCAAGCTCAGTAGTTGGTGTAGGGACAGGGAAGGCCTGGCATGCTGCTATAGTCCATGGGGTTCCATGAGTTGGAAATGACTGAGTGACTGAACTGAACTGAACTGCCTTTAGGATGACCCTACATTGAGATGAAGCTGCTAAAACAGCACGTAAAACCTTGACCAACCTGAACGGGTCTTGCCTCCTTAAACAGGTTGGCTGACTAATCAAACCTGGAGTCACTGTGCAGACAGTACTGTGCACGAGAGGGACAGAAGCCACGTCTCCAGGATGACCCTGAACCAAGAAGCTTCAGACTACGGAAAGCAAAGAATAGCAGTGTTGGCATCAGAGCCCTTTACCATGTGAGAATCCTTTAATAAGGAAAACATGACTTCCAGGAGCACAAGTCACTTACATGGACTGATTTCAGTTCAGTTCAGTTAGTCGCTCAGTTGCGTCTGACTCTTTGCGACCCCATGGACTGCAACACGCCAGGCCTCCCTGTCCATCACCAACTCCCAGAGTTTACCCAAACTCACAACCATTGAGTTGGTGAAGCTATCCAACCACCTCATCCTCTGTCGTCCCCTTCTCCTCCCACCTTCAATCTTTCCCAGCATCAGTGGTCCTGTATCAGTGGGGAAGCTGGACCATACAGAAGGCTGAGTGAAGACGAGCCGATGCTCTCAGGGGTGATGCTGGGGAGACGCCTGAAGTCCCTTGGACCGCAAGGAGATCAAACCAGTCAGTCCTAAAGGAGGAAATCAACCCTGAATATTCACTGGAAGGACTGATGCTGAGGCTGAAGCTCCAATACTTTGGCCACCTGATGTGAAGAGCCGACTCATTGGAAAAGACCCTGATGCCAGGAAAGACTGAGGACAGGAGGAGAGGGGGGTGACAGAGGATGAGATGGTTGGATGGCAGCATCGACTCAATGGATGTGAGTCTGAGCAAACTCCGGGAGACAGTGAAGGCTAGGGAAGCCTGGCGTGCTGCAGTCCATGGGGTCACAGCGTCGGACACAAATAGTGACAGAAAGACAGAAGAAAGGGTGGCTGGTGAAGGCATCTGGGGAAGAAGGAAAGTACGCCGTGTTTCCCCTCACAGAGCCGAGACTCCTCAATCAGCCAGTTTGTGGGTTATCTTGACTGGTCCCTTTCTCAGCCTGGTGGGAGGAAGCAGCAGATGGTGGCCTCTGGGGTCCCGGGAAGACTGAGGGAGGCAGGGGACACCCCAGGAGCTGGGGCAGCAGCTTCGAAGCGCGTGTTCCTTGTGGGGACAGCGGGCCCTGGGCGTTGCCCACAGAGCCCAGGTGTGTCTCACCTGGGCTGCATCGGAGCAGGGGTCCTGGCAATGTAGCATGAGGGGCACCCAGGCTTTCTTCACTTCCTGCTTGAAGAAATGCTTCTTGGAAATCCTGACCACCTGTGCCAGCTTCCCGAAGAGGATGAAGGCTTTTTACACAGCAGCTCACTCTCCTGCAGCCAAGACAGACAAGCTATTTCTGAAACGTGGGAAGCGAGAAGCCCAATAAAACCCCAGCCATTCGCTGTGGACCTTCTTTTTTTTTTTATTAGTTGGAGGCTAATTACTTTACAATATTGTAGTGGGTTTTGTCATACATTGACATGAATCAGCCATGGATTTACATGTGTTCCCCATCCCGATCCCCCCTCCCACCTCCCTCTCCACCCGATCCCTCTGGGTCTTCCCAGTGCACCAGGCCCGAGCACTTGTCTCATGCACCCAACCTGGGCTGGTGATCTGTTTCACCCTAGATAATATACATGTTTCGATGCTGTTCTCTTGAAACCTCCCACCCTCGCCTTCTCCCAGAGTCCACAAGTCTGTTCTATACATCTGAGTCTCTTTTTCTGTTTTGCATATAGGGTTATCGTTACCATCTTTCTAACTTCCATATATATATGTTAGTATACTGTAATGGTCTTTATCTTTCTGGCTTACTTCGCTCTGTATAATGGGCTCCAGTTTCATCCATCTCATTAGAACTGATTCAAATGAATTCTTTCTAATGGCTGAGTAATATTCCATGGTGTATATGTACCACAGCTTCCTCATCCATTTGTCTGCTGATGGGCATCTAGGTTGCTTCCATGTCCTGGCTATTATAAACAGTGCTGCGATGAACATTGGGGTGCACGTGTCTCTTTCAGATCTGGTTTCCTCGGTGTGTATGCCCAGAAGTGGGATTGCTGGGTCATATGGCAGTTCTATTTCCAGCTTTTTAAGAAATCTCCACACTGGTAAAACTTCTTTCTATCCCACAGGAAGGGCAGAGCTCTCGAGGTGCTAGCCTGCTGTTTCCCTTTGGACTGGAAAAAATAATTTACTCTTTTTTATTGCTTCCAAACTCTGTCTCTGTATTTCTATTTGGCATCTGTGGACCAGGAGCCAAGATTTTGGGAGCATAACTGCTGTGAACAGCTTATGTTCCCAAAGCCACCTAGGGAAGGATTAAAGTGGGCTGGGGTCAGCAGAAATCCTAGCTAGGGTGACCCCAGCTCCAATGGGAAAATCCACATTTTTAAAAATTCTATGTGTAACAAAAAGAAGAAAACAAACCAGCAAAGGTGTGGACAAAATTAAAGAACAAGTGGAGAAGAAGAGGCAGGTGGATAGAAGGGTATTTTCAGTGATAACAGTTCAGTTCAGTCACTCAGTCATGTCCAACACTTTGTGACTCCATGGACTGCAGCACGCCAGGCCTCCCTGTCCATCACCAACTCCTGGAGTTCACCCAAACCCATGTCCATTGAGTCAGTGATGCCATCCAAGCATCTCATCCTCTGTCATCCCCTTCTCCTCCTGCCTTCAATCTTTCCCAGCATCAGGGTCTTTTCCAATGAGTCAGCTCTTTACATTAGGTGGCCAGAGTATCGGAGCTTCAGCTTCAGCTTCAGCGTCAGTCCTTCCAATGAAGATTCAAGGTTGATGTCCTTTAGGATTCACTGGTTTGATCTGTAATGCATAGAAATTCATGATTTTATTGCTCAAGCTGCTGATCAGGGCTCTCTCTCAGCTAAAAATGACAAGGACAGTCTCCGAGCCCCACTTTTGGATCAGGGAAACAGGGTCCTTTCACTTGTTTTGAAATTCTTTGCATTCTTCTCATTCTGCCAGTGGAACCACCCTGCCCCATCCTGCAAGCTGTCCAGTCCTTGGGGAAGAGGAATCTTCTTCTCAGGACCCCTCTGTCCACCCGTCTCCTCCAACTGCCCTGACCACACCTCCCCACCCCAGGCTCCTATGCCTGTGTCCTCCGGGGACTTGGCTGTGAATCACCACCTCGCCCCAAATGTTCCTTTCCCCAAAAATGCCACCATACCTCACCACACATGTGGGTGACAGAAAAGCTGAGTAACAAAGTGATGCGGTTTTTCAATCACCGGGACCTTTGCACTCCTCCAAGAGTGGGCTCACAGAGCCCAGGGAGGGAGTTGGATCTGAGCGTTCCAAGGGCCTGGGACCCAACGGTGATGATTCCAGTGAAACCCACCCCCCACCCTGCCAGGGGACCTGCTCCCCATTGAGTCACCACTGAGGACCCCCAAGGGCTCCTGCTTTGTCAACCCATCCTGCCGGCCTCCACACTACTGTTGATGTGTATCGGGCAGAGAACGGAGCTTTTTCTTGTGGTGTGTTTTTGTTCTGTCCAGGAGAGAACTCGGAGAAAAGGTCAGTATATAGGTCCCAGGCTTACTCCTTAAAGGACTCCCACGAGGAAGGGAGCACAGGATAGTGAAAGGCCCTGGGATGGAGTTTGAGAAACTTGGGATGGGAGGAGAAAGGATCGGGGAGGTCTTAGTTCTCCATGCTGACATCTGTGTTGGTGTTTGTCAGCAATTCAGAAGCTGCTGGTGAGAAGGGAGCCCCTGGAGAGGTGTCATGAGGGCAGCTCAGGGGGATTCCTCACTGATCATTAGTTTCCTGTGTCCAGAGAGAGGGGAGGAAAGGCCCTTCCTAAGCAGGGGCAGTGCTCTATCAGTGTGTGACAGATTACCTAAATGCAATGGCCTGAAATAACACCCATGTATTATCTCAGTTTCTGTAGTCAGGAGACCGTGGCTCAGTGGGTCGTTTGCTTGGGGTCTCACAGGCTGCCCTCAGGAGGTCACCTGGGCTGCAACCTTTCTGCAGCCCAGTCCTCTTCCAAGCTCATGCGGGAGTTGACAGAATCCAGTTCCTTTCGGATGTAGGACTGAGGCCCTCGGTTCCTCTGACACAGGCAGTTAACATCACTGCTGTTAACTTTTCAAGTATAGCATGAGAAATCCCAATCTGCTGAGATGCAGTTGTGTGAGATACAATGTAATCATGGGAGTAAGACCATCATGGGAGGGTCCCCTCACCTTAGCCATATGCGATTGGCTAGTGTGTGTGTGTGTGTGTGTGTGTGTGTGTGTGAGTGTGTATGTGTGTATGTGAGTGTGTGTCTGTGTGCGTGCACACGTGTGCGTGCCTGTGCGTGTGTATATTCAATCATGTCTGACTCTTTGCAACCCTTGGAACTGTAGCCTGCGCTAGGCTCCTTTGCCCATAGGATTTTAATCTCTCTCTTTTCATCCTCCCTCGTTGCGCCTAGCGCCGCCCCGCGCCTTGATGAGAGATAAAAATCCTATGGGCAAAGGAGCCTAGCGGGCTACAGTTCCAAGGGTTGCAAATAAAAAAAGATATCGCTACCTCGCGCTCGCAGATGTGTGCTTTAATTTTGGCAATGGGCAAGGCACACAGTGTGCACGCACACTGAACACACTCACTACACACATACACACACACACACACACACACACACACACACACACACACTAGGCCAATCGCATGGTTGTGGCTAAGGTGAGGGGGACCCTTCCCGATGATGGTCTGTATCCATGTTTACATTGTATCTCACACCAACTGCATCTCTAGCAGATAGGGATTTCTCTTGCTATTACTGAAAAGTTAACAGCCAGTGATGTTAATGCTTGTGTAAGAGGGAACCAGAGGGCCTCAGTCCTACATCCGAAAGGAACTGGATCCTGTCAACTCCCACATGAGCTTGGAAGAGGACTGGGCTGCAGAAAGGTTGCAGCCCAGGTGACCTCCTGAGGGCAGCCTGTGAGACCCCAAGCAAACGACCCACTGAGCCATGGTCTCCTGACTACAGAAACTGTGAGATAATACATGGGTGTTATTTCAGGCCATTGCATTTAGGTAATCTGTCACACACTGATAGAGCACTGCCCCTGCTTAGGAAGGGCCTTTCCTCCCCTCTCTCTGGACACAGGAAACTAATGATCAGTGAGGAATCCCCCTGAGCTGCCCTCATGACACCTCTCCAGGGGCTCCCTTCTCACCAGCAGCTTCTGAATTGCTGACAAACACCAACACAGATGTCAGCATGGAGAACTAAGACCTCCCCGATCCTTTCTCCTCCCGTCCCAAGTTTCTCAAGCTCCATCCCAGGGTCTTTCACTATCCTGTGCTCCCTTCCTCGTGGGGTCCTTTAAGGAGTAAGCCTGGGACCTATACACTGACCTTTTCTCCGAGTTCTCTCCTGGACAGAACAAAAACACACCACAAGAAAAAGCTCCGTTCTCTGCCCGATACACATCAACAGTAGTGTGGAGGACGGCAGGATGGGTTGACAAAGCAGGAGCCCTTGGGGGTCCTCAGTCGTGACTCAATGGGGAGCAGGTCCCCTGGCAGGGTGGGGGTGGGTTTCACTGGAATCATCACCGTTGGGTCCCAGGCCCTTGGAACGCTCAGATCCAACTCCCTCCCTGGGCTCTGTGAGCCCACTCTTGGAGGAGTGCAAAGGTCCCGGTGATTGAAAAACCGCATTACTTTGTTACTCAGCTTTTCTGTCACCCACATGTGTGGTGAGGTATGGTGGCATTTTTGGGGAAAGGAACATTTGGGGGAGGTGGCAATTCACAGCCAAGTCCCCTGAGGACATAGGCATAGGAGCCTGGGGTGGGGAGGTGTGGTCAGGGCAGTTGGAGGAGACGGGTGGACAGAGGGGTCCTGAGAAGAAGAGTCCTCTTCCCCAAGGACTGGACAGCTTGCAGGATGGGGCAGGGTGGTCCCACTGGCAGAATGAGAAGAATACAAAGAATTTCAAAACAAGTGAAAGGACCCTGTTTCCCTGAACCAAAAGTGGGGCTCGAAGACTGTCCTTGTCATTTTTAGCTGAGAGAGAGCCCTGATCAGCAGTTTGAGCAATCAAATCATGAATTTCTATGCATTACAGATCAAACCAGTGAATCCTAAAGGACATCAACCTTGAATCTTCATTGGAAGGACTGATGCTGAAGCTGAAGCTGAAGCTCTGATACTTTGGCCGCCTAATGTAAAGGGCTGACTCATTGGAAAAGACCCTGATGCTGGGAAAGATTGAAGGCAGGAGGAGAAGGGGATGACAGAGGATGAGATGGTTGGATGGCATCACCGACTCAATGGACATGGGTTTGGGTGAACTCCAGGAGTTGGTGATGGACAGGGAGGCCTGGCGTGCTGCAGTCCATGGGGTCACAAAGAGTCGGACATGACTGAGTGACTGAACTGAACTGTTATCACTGAAAATACCCTTCTATCCACGTGCCTCTTCTTCTCCACTTGTTCTTTAATTTTGTCCACAACTTTGTTGGTTTGTTTTCTTCTTTGTGTTACACATAGAAGTTTTTAAAATGTGGGTTTTCCAATTGGAGCTGGGGTCACACTAGCTAGGATTTCTGCTGACCCCAGCCCACTTTAATCCTTCCCTAGGTGGCTTTGGGAACACAAGCTGTTCACACCAGTTATGTTCCCAAAATCTTGGCTCCTGGTCCACAGATGCCAAACAGAAATACAGAGACAGAGTTTGGAAGCAATAAAAAAGAGTAAATTATTTTTTCCAGGCAAAAGGGAAACAGCAGGCTAGCACCTCGAGAGCTGTGCCCCTCCCATGGGAATAGAAAGAAGTTTTACCAGTGTGGAGATTTCTTAAAAAGCTGGAAATAGAACTGCCATATGACCCAGCAACCCACCCCCAAAACCCGGGG
>NW_027224568.1:0-12604 GCF_023699985.2 Odocoileus virginianus | reverse complement strand
TTCATTCAAAAGGTGAAGGGAGCTGCACCCCTGTGGAGCCCCTAGAAAAAAGCCCTAGGTCCCCGACCCCTTTCGACGGAATGCTTCACATGCCTCTGACAACTCGAGAGGCGCGCAGAGCTCACTGCTTGAAAATTTGACGAAGCCTGACTCCTCTGAACATTGATGGGAAATCCCAGGATCCTTGGTACTGGAAAGGGACCCTGGGTCTCCCGATTAACCTCGAGAAGGGTCCCTTTTTCCCTGCCAGGCCTCGAAGAGATTCCTGACGAGTCCCTCGTAATTCGCAGGAGTCCTGACGTCTTTGAACAAACACGGGGGTTAAAGGGGGGCCATCCCCCCCGTAAGTCGAGAATGTCCCCCAGGTCCCCGCCGCAACACGAGAAAAACCATGGGGGTTTCCCCCCCAAGGGATGAGCCCGTTCCCCTTCCTGCATGTGAGCAATTCCGTGACCCCCTAAAACACCCAGGAGCCTCGATTGTTGATGGAGTCGAGACAGTCCGCAAAAACCTGTCAAAAGTAGAGGGGGGCCCCTGAGGTACACCGCATCGCGAAGGAGCTCCATGGGCCCCAAATAAATCGAGATGAGGCACGCTTTCCCTGCATTGACCCCAAAACCATTCCCGTTCCCCATCAAACAGACCTAGGTTGCTTCTTTAGGAACCCAGGGGTTTCCCCCGAGAACAACGGGCCCAAAGTTAGAGGAATAAAAAGTTCGCAGAGCAACTGAGGATACTCCGTGTCCCCAAAATTGCCTCGAGATGAAAGCTGATTCCCGGGCTTAGACTCAAGACGTAGGCCAACTTTCCACAAGCCCTCAAGAGGAGGCTTCTCTCAGCAATAGGTGTGAGGGAGGGACCCTGAGATTGCTGCCTCAATGGGCATATACACCGAGAAGCCCTGACTCGAAAGGAGGCCGGGTTTCCTTGCAGTGGCTTGAATACAGTCTACTCTTTCATCTCACAAGGTGAAGGGATGTCTGCACCACCTGTGGAGTCCCTAGAGAAAGCCCTAGGTCCCCGACTCCTTTCGACGGAATGCCTCACATGCCTCTGACACCTCGAGAGGCACGCAGAGCTCACTGCTTCAAAATTTGACAAGCCTGACTCCTCCTGAACATTGACAGGAATCCCAGTATCCCTGTGGCTACTGGAAAGGGACCCTGGGTCTCCCGACTCACCTCGAGAAGCGTCCCTTTTGCCCTGCCAAGCCTC
Source organism: Odocoileus virginianus (assembly GCF_023699985.2). NCBI lineage: Eukaryota > Metazoa > Chordata > Mammalia > Artiodactyla > Cervidae > Odocoileus > Odocoileus virginianus. The sequence goes on along the minus strand of NW_027224568.1, from coordinate 11,389 downwards.
GAAGAGACTCCTGAGGTGTCCCTCGTAACTCGACAGGAGTCCTGACTTCGTTGAACAAACACGAGGGTTGAAGCGGCCATCCCCGCCGTAAGTCGAGAATGTACCCCAGGTCCCCGCCGCAACTCGAGAAAAACCATGAGACTTCCCCCTCCAAGCGAGATGAGGCCCGATTCCCCTGCACTGCATGCAGAGCAATTCCGTGAGCCCCCTGAAACATGCAGGAGCCTCGACTTGCTTGATGGATGTCGAGACAGTCCGCAAAAACACTGTCACAAGTAGAGAGGGACCCTGAGGTCACACCAGCATCGCGAAGGAGCTCCATGGGCCCCAAATCAACTCGAGATGAGGCCCGCTTCCCCTGCATTGACTCCAGAGCCATCCCCCGTTCCCCATCAAACACGACCTGAGGCTTGACTCTCTTTAGGCAACTCCAGAGGTTCCCCGAGAACAACAGGCCAAGTCTAGAGGAGTACCAAGTTCAGCAGAGCAACTCGAGGACTGCTCCGTGTACCCCAAATTGCCTCGAGATGAGAGCTGATTCCCTGGCTTAGACTCAAGACGTAGGCCAACTTTTCCACAAGCCCCTCAAGAGGAGGCTTCTCTCAGCAATAGGTATGAGGAGGGACCCTGAGATTGCTGCCTCAATGGGCATATACACCGAGAAGCCCTGACTCGAAAGGAGGCCGGGTTTCCTTGCAGTGGCTTGAATACAGTCTAGTCTTTCATCTCACAAGGTGAAGGGATGTCTGCACCACCTGTGGAGTCCCTAGAGAAAGCCCTAGGTCCCCGACTCCTTTCGACGGAATGCCTCACATGGCAGTTGGCCTGTGGAGTCCCTAGAGAAAGCCCTAGGTCCCCGACTCCTTTCGACGGAATGCCTCACATGCCTCTGACGGAGAGAGCCCACTCCTCTTGACTCCTCTTGAACATTGACAGGAATCCCAGTATCCCTGTGGCTAAGGGACCCTGGGTCTCCCGACTCACCTCGAGAAGCGTCCCTTTTGCCCTGCCAAGCCTCGAAGAGACTCCTGAGGTGTCCCTCGTAACTCGACAGGAGTCCTGACTTCGTTGAACAAACACGAGGGTTGAAGGGCCATCCCCGCCGTAAGTTCGAGAATGTACCCCAGGTCCCCGCCGCATCTCGAGAAAAACCATGAGACTTCCCCCTCCAAGCGAGATGAGGCCCGATTCCCCTGCACTGCATGCAGAGCAATTCCGTGAGCCCCCTGAAACATGTCAGGAGCCTCGACTTGCTTGATGGATGTCGAGACAGTCCGCAAAAACACTGTCACAAGTAGAGAGGGACCCTGAGGTCACACCAGCATCGCGAAGGAGCTCCATGGGCCCCAAATCACACCAGCATCGCGAAGGAGCCCCAAATCCCCAAATCAACTCGAGATGAGGCCCGCCCCCCTGCATTGACTCCAGAGCCATCCCCCGTTCCCCATCAAACACGACCTGAGGCTTGACTCCCTTTAGGCAACTCCAGAGGTTCCCCGAGAACAACGGGCCAAGTCTAGAGGAGTACCAAGTTCAGCAGAGCAACTCGAGGACTGCTCCGTGTACCCCAAATTGCCTCGAGATGAAGCTGATTCCCTGGCTTAGACTCAAGACGTAGGCCACCTTTCCACAAGCCCCTCAAGAGGAGGCTTCTCTCAGCAATAGGTATGAGGGAGGGACCCTGAGATTGCTGCCTCAATGGGCATAAACACCGAGAAGCCCTGACTCGAAAGGAGGCCGGGTTTATGAGGGAGGGAGTGGCTGAGATACAGTCTAGAAGCTTTCATCTCAAAGGAGGCCGGGTTTCCTTGCAGTGGCTTGAATACAGTCTAGTCTTTCATCTCACAAGGTGAAGGGATGTCTGCACCACCTGTGGAGTCCCTAGAGAAAGCCCTAGGTCCCCGACTCCTTTCGACGGAATGCCCTCACATGCCTCTGACGCAGAGCTCACTGCTTCAAAATTTGACGGAAATTTGACGGAGCCTGAACATTGACAGGAATTGACAGGAGTATCCCAGTATCCCTGTGGCTACTGGAAAGGGACCCTGGGTCTCCCGACTCACCTCGAGAAGCGTCCCTTTTGCCCTGCCAAGCCTCGAAGAGACTCCTGAGGTGTCCCTCGTAACTCGACAGGAGTCCTGACTTCGTTGAACAAACACGAGGGTTGAAGGGCCATCCCCGCCGTAAGTCGAGAATGTACCCCAGGTCCACCCGCCGCAACTCGAGAAAAACCATGAGACTTCCCCCTCCAAGCGAGATGAGGCCCGATTCCCCTGCACTGCATGCAGAGCAATTCCGTGAGCCCCCTGAAACATGTCAGGAGCCTCGACTTGCTTGATGGATGTCGAGACAGTCCGCAAAAACACTGTCACAAGTAGAGAGGGACCCTGAGGTCACACCAGCATCGCGAAGGAGCTCCATGGGCCCCAAATCAACTCGAGATGAGGCCCGCTTTCCCCTGCATTGACTCCAGAGCCATCCCCCGTTCCCCATCAAACACGACCTGAGGCTTGACTCCCTTTAGGCAACTCCAGAGGTTCCCCGAGAACAACGGCCAAGTCTAGAGGAGTACCAAGTTCAGCAGAGCAACTCGAGGACTGCTCCGTGTACCCCAAATTGCCTCGAGATGAGAGCTGATTCCCTGGCTTAGACTCAAGACGTAGGCCACCTTTCCACAAGCCCCTCAAGAGGAGGCTTCTCTCAGCAATAGGTATGAGGGAGGGACCCTGAGATTGCTGCCTCAATGGGCATATACACCGAGTATGAGGGAGGGACCCTGAGATTGCTGCCTCAATGGGCATATACACCGAGAAGCCCTGACTCGAAAGGAGGCCGGGTTTCCTTGCAGTGAATACAGTCTAGTCTAGTCTTTCATCTCACAAGTGAAGGGATGTCTGCACCACCTGTGGAGTCCCTAGAGAAAGCCCTAGGTCCCCGACTCCTTTCGACGGAATGCCTCACATGCCTCTGACACCTCGAGAGGCACGCAGAGCTCACTGCTTCAAAATTTGACGAGCCTGACTCCTCTTGAACATTGACAGGAATCCCAGTATCCCTGTGGCTACTGGAAAGGGACCCTGGGTCTCCCGAAAGGGACCCTGGGTCTCCCGACGTCCTCGAGAAGCGTCCCTTTTGCCCTGCCAAGCCTCGAAGAGACTCCTGAGGTGTCCCTCGTAACTCGACAGGAGTCCTGACTTCGTTGAACAAACACGAGGGTTGAAGGGCCATCCCCGCCGTAAGTCGAGAATGTACCCCAGGTCCCCGCCGCAACTCGAGAAACAAACCATGAGACTTCCCCCTCCAAGCGAGATGAGGCCCGATTCCCCTGCACTGCATGCAGAGCAATTCCGAAACATGTCAGGAGCCTCGACTTGCTTGATGGATGTCGAGACAGTCCGCAAAAACACTGTCACAAGTAGAGAGGGACCCTGAGGTCACACCAGCATCGCGAAGGAGCTCCATGGGCCCCAAATCAACTCGAGATGAGGCCCGCTTCCCCTGCATTGACTCCAGAGCCATCCCCCGTTCCCCATCAAACACGACCTGAGGCCATGACTCCCTTTAGGCACTCCAGAGGCTTGACTCCCTTTAGGCAGAACCAGAGGTTCCCCGTCTAGACGGGCCAAGTCTAGTTCAGCAGAGCAACTCGAGGACTGCTCCGTGTACCCCAAATTGCCTCGAGATGAGAGCTGATTCCCTGGCTTAGACTCAAGACGTAGGCCACCTTTCCACAAGCCCCTCAAGAGGAGGCTTCTCTCAGCAATAGGTATGAGGGAGGGACCCCTGAGATTGCTGCCTCAATGGGCATATACACCGAGAAGCCCTGACTCGAAAGGAGGCCGGGTTTCCTTGCAGTGGCTTGAATACAGTCTAGTCTTTCATCTCACAAGGTGAAGGGATGTCTGCACCACCTGTGGAGTCCCTAGAGAAAGCCCTAGGTCCCCGACTCGAAAGCGAAAGGAGGCAGTTCTGAATGCCTCACATGAAAGCCCTAGGTCCCTCGAGAGGCCGCAGAGCTCACTGCTTCAAAATTCTGACGGAGAGGCTGACGCAGAGCTCACTGCTTCAAAATTTGACGGAGCCTGACTCCTCTTGAACATTGACAGGAATCCCAGTATCCCTGTGGCCCTGGGTCTCCCGACTCACTCCCGACTCACCTCGAGAAGCGTCCCTTGCCCTGCCAAGCCTCGAAGAGACTCCTGAGGTGTCCCTCGTAACTCGACAGGAGTCCTGACTTCGTTGAACAAACACGAGGGTTGAAGGGCCATCCCCGCCGTAAGTCGAGAATGTACCCCAGGTCCCCGCCGCAACTCGAGAAAAACCATGAGACTTCCCCNCTCCAAGCGAGATGAGGCCCGATTCCCCTGCACTGCATGCAGAGCAATTCCGTGAGCCCCCTGAAACATGTCAGGAGCCTCGACTTGCTTGATGGATGTCGAGACAGTCCGCAAAAACACTGTCACAAGTAGAGAGGGACCCTGAGGTCACACCAGCATCGCGAAGGAGCTCCATGGGCCCCAAATCAACTCGAGATGAGGCCCGCTTTCCCTGCATTGACTCCAGAGCCCGCTCCCCCTGCATTGACTCCAGAGCCATCCCCCGTTCCCCAAACACGACCTGAGGCTTGACTCCCTTTAGGCAACTCCAGAGGTTCCCCGAAACAACGGGCCAAGTCTAGAGGAGTACCAGAGCAGCAGAGCAACTCGAGGACTGCTCCGTGTACCCCAAATTGCCTCGAGATGAGAGCTGATTCCCTGGCTTAGACTCAAGACGTAGGCCACCTTTCCACAAGCCCCTCAAGAGGAGGCTTCTCTCAGCAATAGGTATGAGGGAGGGACCCTGAGATTGCTGCCTCAATGCGGCATATACACCGAGAAGCCCTGACTCGAAAGGAGGCCGGGTTTCCTTGCAGTGGCTTGAATACAGTCTAGTCTTTCATCTCACAAGGTGAAGGGATGTCTGCACCACCTGTGCATATACACCCCTAGGTCCCCGACTCCTTTCGACGGAATGCCTCACATGCCTCTGACACCTCGAGAGGCACGCAGAGCTCACTGCTTCAAAATTTGACGGAGCCTGACTCCTCTTGAACATTGACAGGAATCCCAGTATCCCTGTGGCTAACATTGACAGAAAGGGATCCCTGTGGCTACTGGAAAGGGACCCTGGGTCTCCCGACCCTACCTCGAGAAGCGTCCCTTTTGCCCTGCCAAGCCTCGAAGAGACTCCTGAGGTGTCCCTCGTAACTCGACAGGAGTCCTGACTTCGTTGAACAAACACGAGGGTTGAAGGGCCATCCCCGCCGTAAGTCGAGAATGTACCCCAGGTCCCCGCCGCAACTCGAGAAAAACCATGAGACTTCCCCCTCCAAGCGAGATGAGGCCCGATTCCCCTGCACTGCATGCAGAGCAATTCCGTGAGCCCCCTGAAACATGTCAGGAGCCTCGACTTGCTTGATGGATGTCGAGACAGTCCGCAAAAACACTGTCACAAGTAGAGAGGGACCCTGAGGTCACACCAGATTCCCCAATTCCATGAGCCCCAAATCAACTCGAGATGAGGCCCGCTTCCCCTGCATTGACTCCAGAGCCATCCCCCGTTCCCCATCAAACACGACCTGAGGCTTGACTCCCTTTAGGCAACTCCAGAGGTTCCCCGAGAACAACGGGCCAGAGAGGAGTACCGGGCCAAGTCTAGAGGAGTACCAAGTTCTCGAGGACTGAGGACTGTGTACCCCAAAAATTGCCTCGAGATGAGAGCTGATTCCCTGGCTTAGACTCAAGACGTAGGCCACCTTTCCACAAGCCCCTCAAGAGGAGGCTTCTCTCAGCAATAGGTATGAGGGAGGGACCCTGAGATTGCTGCCTCAATGGGCATATACACCGAGAAGTCCCTGACTCGACAGGAGGCCGGTTTCCTTGCAGTGTCCTGAATACATCTAGTCTTTCATCTCACTAGGTTAAGGTATGTCTGTGCACCACCTGTGGAGCCGAGATAAAGCCCTATTGTCCCACTCTATTCGAACGGAATTGTCTCACATGCCTCGACACACTTCGGAGCACGCAGAGTCACTGCTTCAAAATTTGAAGGAGCCGACTCCTCCTGAACCATGACAGGAATTCCCAGTATTCCTGTGGAGCCAACTGAATGGGACCCTGTGGGCTCCGACTCACCCTCGAGAAGCGCCCTTTTGCCGCAAGCCTCGGAGAGACTCACTGAGGTGTCCCTCGTAATCTACAGAGTCCTGACTCGTTGAACAAACACGATGGGTTGAAGGGCCATCCCCGCCGGCCGTAATCGCGAATTACCACAGGTCCCCTCCCAACTCGAGAAAAACAATGAGACCTCCCCCTCCAAGTGAGATGAGGCCCGATTCCCCTGTACTGCATGCAGAGCAATTCCGTGATCCCCGGAAACATTCAGGAGCCTCACTTTCTTTGATGGATGTAAGACAGTCTGCAAAACGACTGTTCACAAGTAGAGAGGACCCGTGGTCACACCAGTATCGCGAAGGGACTCCATTGGGCACCCAAGTGAACTCGGATGAGGCCCACCCGCATCACCCTGCATTGACTCCAGAGCCATCCCCGTATCCCCATCAAAACACGACCTGAGACTTGACTCCCTTTAGGCAACTCCAAGGTTCCCCGAGGAACTAACGTGGCCAAGTCAATAGGAGTACCTAGCTCAGCAGAGGCAACATCGAGGACTGCTCCCGTGGGACCCCAAATTGCCTCGACAAGAGAGCTGATTTCCTGCTTAACTCAAGACGTAAGCCACCTTTCCACAAGCCCCTCAAGAGGAGCTCTCTCAGCAATAGGTATGAGGGAGGACCCAGAATTTGCTGTCTCAATGGGCATATACACCAGAACCATGACTCGAAAGGATGCGGGTTTCCTTGGCAGGGGTGGCTTGAATACAGTCTAGTCATTCATCTCACAAGGGAAGGGATTCTGCACCACCTGTGGAGTCCCTATATAAAGCCCTAAGGTCCCGACACTTTCAAGGAATGCCATCACATGCTCTACACCATCGAGAGCACGCAGCAGCTCACTGGCTTCAAAATTTGACGGTCCAGCCCTGACCTCCTCTTGAACATTGACAGAATCCCAGTATCCCTGTGGCTACTGGAAAGGGACCCTGGTCTCCCGACTCACATCGAGTAACATCCCTTTTGCCCTGCCAAGGCCACGAAAGAAGACTCCTGATGTGCCCTCGTAAACTCGACAGTTTAGTCCTGACTTCGTTGAACAAACACGTGAGTTGAAAGCATCCCGGCCGAAGTCGAGAATGTGCCCCGAGTTCCGCCGCCGTAACCGAGAAAAACCTTAGACTTCCCCTCCAAGCGAGAATAGGCCCGCTATGTGCCCCTGCAGACTGCATGCAAGCAATTCCGTGAGCCCCCTGAAAACATGTCAGGACCTCGACCTTGCTTGATGGATGTCGAGACAAGTCCGCAAGAAACACTGTTCACTCAGTAGAGAGGGAACCTGAGGTCACATCAGCATCGTGAAGGAGCCTCATGGACCCCAAATCAACTCGAGATGAAGCCCGCTTTCCCCCTCATTGACTCCAAGCCCCATCCCCCATACCCCATCAACCACGACCTGAGCTTACTCCCTTTAGCAACTCCATAGGTTCCCCAGAACAACGTGCCAAGTTCTAGAGGAGGTTCCAAGTTAGCAGAGCAACTCGAGGACTTGCTCCGTGTACCCCAAATTGCTCGAGATGAGAATCTGATTTCCTGGCTTAAGACTCAGACGTAAGCCAACTGTTCCACAAGCCCCCCTCAAGAAGAGGCCGTCTCTCAGCAAGAGGTATGATGGAGGGACCCTGAGATTGGGCTGTCTTCAATGGCATATACACCGAGAACGTACCCTGACCGAAAAGGAGGCCGGTTTCCTGCATGTGGCTTGAATTACAGTCTAGTCCTTCATTCTCACAGTGGTAAGGGATGTCTGCATCACCTGTGGAGTCCCCTAGAAGAAAGCCCTAGTTTCCCCGACTCCTTTCGACGAATGCCCTCACCTGCTCTGACCACCTCGAGAGGCACGCAGAACTCACTGCTACCCTGCTTCAAAATTTGATGGAGCCTGCCTCCCTCTTGAACATTGACAGGAATCCCATATCCCTGCGGCTAATGGAAAGGACCCTTGGTCTCTCGCGACACCCACATTCGAGAAGCGTCCCTTTTTGCCTGCCAACCTCAAGGGACTCCTTAGGTGTCCCTCGTAACTCGACAGGGAGTCCTGACTTCGTGTGAGCAAACAAGAAGGGTTGAAGGCCATCCCCCGTAAGTCCGGAATGTCCCCCAGTGTCCCAGCCGCAACTCGAAAAACCAATGAGACTCCCCCTCCATAGCGAGATCAAGGGCCCGATCCCACTGCAAATGCATGCATAAGCAATTCCGTGAGCCCACCTGAAACATGTCTGGAGCTCGACTCTTGAATGGATTCGAGACAGTCCGCAAGAACACTGTCACAAGAAGAGAGTGATCCTGAGGTCCACACCGGCATCGCGAAGGAGCTCCATGTACACCAGATCAACTCCAGATGAGGCCCGCTTCCCCTGCATTGACTCCAGAGCCATCCCCCGTTCCAAATCAAACACGACCTGAGGCTTGACTCCCTTTAGGTATCTCCAGAGGTTCCCCGGAACACCATACGGGCCCACGTCTAGAGGAGTACCTAGTCATCAGAGCACTCGTGGACTGCTCCCGAGTACACCAAATTGACTCGAGATGAGAGCTGATTCCCTGTCTTAGACTCAAGACGAGGCCAACTTTCCACGAAGCCCTCAAGAGGATGCTCCTCTCAGCAAAAGGTATGAGGAGGGACCCTAGATTGCTGCCCTCAATGGGCATATACACCGAGAAACCGCTGATTTCGAAAGGAGGCAGGGTTTCCTTTGCAGTGGCTTGAATACAGTCTAGTCTTTCTTCACAACAAGTGAATGGATGTCTGCACCAACCTGTGGAGTCCCCTAAGAAAGCCCTAGTTCCCCGACGTCCTTTCGCGGAATGACTCAGATGCCATGACAACTCGAGAGGCACGCAAGAGCTCACTTGCTATACAAAATTTGACGGAGCCCTGATTCCCTTCTTGAGACATTGACAGTAATCCCCCTATGCCTGTGCAACATGCAAAGGACCCTGGGTCTCCCGCTTCACATCGAGAAGCGTCCCTTTAGCCCTGCCAAGCCTCGAAGAGATCCTGAGGTGACCCTCGTAACTGGACAGGAGTCCTGACGTCGCTGAACAAAACACGAGGTTTGAAGGGCCAGCCCCACCGTAACTCGAGAATGTACCCCAGGTCCCCTCCGCCAACTCGAGAAAAAACCATAGACATTTCCCCCTCCAACGAGATGAGGCCCGATTCCCCTGCCACTGCATGCAGAGCAATTCCCGTGAGCCCCCTGAAAACATGTCAGGAGGCCCCTCTTGCTTGAAGGATGAGTCGAGACAAGTTGCAAAAACACTGGCGTCACAAAAGAGAGGGACACTGAGGTCACACTAGCATCCGAAGGAGCTCCATGGCCCCAAATCAACTCGAGATGAGCCCGCTCACCTGCATTGACTCCAGAGACATGCCCCGTTCCCCATCAAACACGATCAGTGGCTTGACTCCCTTAGGCAACTCCAGAGGTACCCCGAGAACAACGTGCCAACAGTCCTAATGATACCAAGTTCGAGCAGAGAGCAACTCGACGACTGCTTCGTGTACCCCAAATTGCCTCGAGATGAGAGCTGATTTCCCTGGCTTAGACTCAAGACTGTAGGCCAGCTTTCCAACAAGCCCCTCAAGAGGAGGCTTCTCTCACAAGCAATAGGTATGAGTGGAGGGACACTGAGATTGCTTGCCTCAAATGGGCCATAACACCGAGAAGCCCGGACTCGAAATGAAGCCGGGGTTTCCTTGCAGTGGCTTGAATACTGTCTACTCTTTCATCCACAAGGAGAAGGGATGTCTGCACATCAAACTGTGTAGTCCCCTAGAGAAAGCCCTAGGTCCCCCGACTCCTTTCGACTAATGCCGCCTCACATGCCTCTACAACTCGAGAGGCACGCAGAGCTCACTGCTTCAAAAATTGTGACAAACCTGACTCTTCCTGAACATTGACAGAATCCCAGGATCCCTGTGGCTCCTGGAAAGGGACCCTGTGTCTGACCCGACCTCATATCACCTGTGAGAATTCGTCCCTTTGCCCCTGCCAACCTCGAGATACTCCTGAGGTGTCCTCGTAACACGACATGAGTCCTGACTTCGTTGAACAAACACGAGGGTTGAAGGGCCATCCCCGCCGTAAGTCGAGAATGTACCCCAGGTCCCCGCCGCAACTCGAGAAAAACCATGAGACTTCCCCCTCCAAGCGAGATGAAGCCCGATTGTCCCCTGCACTGCATGCAGAGCAATTCCATGAGCCCCCTGAAACATGTCAGGAGCCTCGACTTGCTTGATGGATGTCGAGACAGTCCGCAATAACACTGTCACAAGTAGAGAGGGACCCTGAGGTCACACTAGCATCGCGAAAGAGCTCCATGGGCCCCAAATCAACTCGAGATGAGGCCTGCTTCCCCTGCATTGACTCCAGAGCCATCCCCCGTTCCCCATCAAACACGACCTGAGGCTTGACTCCCTTTAGGCAACTCCAGAGGTTCCCCGAGAACAACGGGCCAAGTCTAGAGGAGTACCAAGTTCAGCAGTGCAACTCGAGGACTGCTCCGTGTACCACAAATTGCCTCGAGATGAGAGATGATTCCCTGGCTTAGACTCAAGACGTAGGCCACCTTTCCACAAGCCCCTCAAGAGAAGCTTCTCTCAGCAATAGGTATGAGGGAGGGACCCTGAGATTGCTACCTCAATGGGCATATACACCGAGAAGCCCTGACTCGAAAGGAGGCCGGGTTTCCTTGCAGTGTCTTGAATACAGTCTCATCTTTCATCTCACAAGGTGAAGGGATGTCTGCATCCCCTGTGGATTCCCTAGAGAAAGCCCTAGGTCCCCGATTCCTTTCGACGGAATGCCTCACATGCCTCTGACACATCGAGAGGCACGCAGAGCTCACTGCTTCAAAATTTGAAGGAGCCTGACTCCTCCTGAACATTGACAGGAATCCCAGTATCCCTGTGGCTACTGGAAAGGGACCCTGGGGCTCCCGACTCACCTCGAGAAGCGTCCCTTTTGCCCTGCAAAGCCTCGGAGAGACTCCTGAGGTGTCCCTCGTAACTCGACAGGAGTCCTGACTTCGTTGAACAAACACGAGGGTTGAAGGGCCATCCCCGCCGTAAGTCGAGAATGTACCCCAGGTCCCCGCCGCAACTCGAGAAAAACCATGAGACTCCCCCTCCAAGCGAAATGAGGCCCGATTCCCCTGCACTGCAGCAGAGCA